>NW_016186501.1:0-4614 GCF_001687245.7 Rhagoletis zephyria | reverse complement strand
ATTTGACTGAAGGGTGGAAAGATTAACAAAAAATTACCAAGAAAAAAAAGCATATGCCAATACATATATGTATAATTTTTGTAAGCCGGTTAGTTAGAATTTCGCGAAATGTTATTTTTAAAGGTGCTCCGATTAAGTACCTCCCCGATTTTTATTTTTTATTTTTTCAATATCGAATTACTCTCCAGTTGCTATATTAAAACGGTGGATGGCTATTTGATAGACATCTATTCAACTTGTTTTCATAACTTATGATCATGTATGCAGGTCCTTAAATCCACTATTTATCTAGAGTTTATGTTCGCTAAACTTTTTCGATATGGCAAATTTGATGCAGTTCAACAGAGCTCATTT
The DNA here is from genome assembly GCF_001687245.7 of Rhagoletis zephyria. NCBI lineage: Eukaryota > Metazoa > Arthropoda > Insecta > Diptera > Tephritidae > Rhagoletis > Rhagoletis zephyria. The sequence continues at coordinate 4,260 of NW_016186501.1, read as the reverse complement.
AACCGAACCGAACTACATCAAAATTGTCATATCGAAAAAATGCTGACTTTTGCTCCCATTTGTAATTAACCGATTAAATTTGTAAGTGAATAAGTGTTTAAGGTGCGAGTTTGTTAGTGAATTTTAGTAACAAATTAATACTTTAAGACATTTGTTATTGTTTATATATAAGGATGTATTCATATTCAATTTACACCTACATACGTACACCAACACACTTCTTTTCACACACAGCCAAAAAACGATGCGGAAAAAGAGGATATCGATTATGCCACAATAGGTCGGTATGCTGTAATGGGCACAACCGTTTACGCGCCAACACTCTACACATGGTTTGTTTATTCCTTTATTTTTGTATAAGGGGTGTTCACAAAACCAATTAGTAACTTAGCAAAATGCTTTGCAGTACTGAATAATAAAAAAAATTATCATTTCTATAACAGACGAAAGTTTGTGGATACCCCTAACATTTAATCATTTCTTTATTTACATTAAGCGCTTTGAGTTTTTTTTAACTTTATGCTTGTTTCTCATTACACTTACGCAATTTTACGGCCTCTTGCACCCAATTGTGTGTTTGCTCGCCTTGATTTTGAAATTTTCCATTTACATTGCCCTTTTATTGGCTTTAATTAAAATAAATTTTGCACTTGAGCATTGTACTGGGCACGGTGTGGCGCACAAATAAAATAATCATAAATTTCACTCATCACTGAGTGCGTTATGTCTGCACCATTGTTGTTATCATTTGTTATTTCCCTGCGCTTGCTCTCTCTTTTTTCTTATCACTCACTAGTGTTTTTGCTCACAAAACTTCATACATGCTTACGTTTAAATATACAACAACTGAGTATCCAATAACTTTACTATCAATGTTTTGTCTTATCATGGTGATTTTGTTAGTGGCCGCTCGTCGCTGCCCATACATACATACATACATACTCCCCATTCAGAGAAGTGCACGTGTCATTTGTTTATTGTAAAATCGTATAAAAAGTGGGTATCTGTGCGCTTGAGCAAACTCTCTCTTTGGCTACTTAAATAAACACTTGACTATTTTTCTCTCTTTGTAGTTAATACCGGTATTAATAAACTGCTTAAGCTTTGCAACAATCACCAATGAATTTGCTTTGCCGGTTACAGTAAAAGCTTCCGAAACAAAATTCGAGCTTTATTACATCCAACTTTTACAGGCTGCGAAAAGTTCATTTTAGCATTTGTAACAACAAAATTTCGCGTAAAATGCAAAAATATTCCGGAAAATTTTTTCCATTAGTCACTGTACATTTAAAATCTTCTTGATTTTTAGGGCAAATTGAAGTAAAGCTGCCTATTTTGTGGCGACAGTTTGATAAGCCTTTACATTTTAGATTGAAAATATTTGCAGCCCCGGCTGCTGTTCCGACTGGACTAAGTTTAGGGATGCACTTTTGGGGTATCTGCTCAATAAAGCTTCTCTCAGTAAGCTAGGCTTCTGGTTTCTCTCGGTAAGTTTAGCTCATGGGAACGAATTGAGGAAGCCGTTGATTGCGTTACCGATGCCTGTAATGCGGGCCTCTCCGTTTCCTCCCCGATTGTGCTTCCGAAAGGAAAAATGAAGAAACATCAGTGGACCAAGGAAATAGGGAAGACTAGTATGTTTTCTGTGTGTATAAAAGAAAAAATATTTATTAGTGCGAAAAGGTGGGTAGGCGCTGTGGCCAATGGTAAAGTCCGTTTACCACCTTTGCATGATTGTAAGTGATGCAGAGTCTTCAAAAAACTCCACAACTGTGTCGAGAGGATGGATCAGACTAGGCCGAGCCATAAAAATAAAACTTAAGAAAGTTTTATTACATGGAAGTAGAGAAGTGCATGTGCAAAAATTTCATAAATTGCATAACGGAAATGTTTGCCCGTGCAGGAGGAGAGTACATAGCATGAATTTAGACGCCCAGTGTTAGCAGTCGCGCCTAAACACTTGTGGAAGCAGAAACAGCGCCGGGCTGTACCGAAGCCGAGATGGCCTGGCACTGCGACCTAACGAGTGGAAAGGGGAAAATGTCCGTCCGCCACGGTGGCGCCCCATGCCATAATTAAGGTAACCATTGGTAGGTTACTTACTGCGGTGACCCGGTGTCAGGGAGGCACCGCAGAAATACAATCCGTTCCGATGACATCCAATAGGCATAGTCCGCTTAACAGCCTGGATTGAGGGAAACCTCCCTACCGTGATCAAATGGAATTGCGATGGGCTGTGCTATTGATGAGCAGCGAGCCTTCTCGCGATTCTCCCAGATCTTACCTGGATATCGTTCTGATAACGCACAGAATATACTGGAGTATCGATTGCCAGTCGACACCCTCGGGGCGGGTTTCAGTGGAACGAAATTTTTTCGCCAACCAATTTGGGGGCTACCTCGTTCAGAATTCTGCTGTACTGTCGTCCTAGCAGTCCACCAGGAGCATTCCTAGTCTAAAGTACGCACCTAAGAACACAAGCAGACACGCGCACACTTTGTAGACCTGATACATTATGAAATCCAGTGTCTCCGCATAACAGTTTTAAAGCGGCACCACCCTCGGATGCCCCTTAGAGTGTCCGAATAAATTTGATGCTGTCGATCCCCTCCTGAAGGGCCACTTACACATTCGTTGCGGTATATTTTTTACACCCAATAATTCAACCCTCCCTATGGTTCATAGAAATAATTCCAAATTTTCAAACTCGTCCTCACTTAGCCTCTAAGTCAGCGTGTAGTCTATTTTTAGTTTCATTCCGGGTGAATCAGTTTCTTTTGCATACATTTCGGTAATTTTCTGTTTACTTACATTTTTTTTTATAGTTACCTTTGGTTTTGCATTTTTACTTTTTAATTAATAACAATAACTTTTGGTAATCACATTAAAAGCACAACACACATGCACTTTACTAAAGCACAATGCCCCTGCTGGATTCGAGTCTTTGGTAGCTCCACATAAGAAAAAGTTTTTAGTGTAGGCTTTATATATATATTTTCTATTCCGCACATCTGAATGTCTATGCACTGCGTCGCATAAATACGCCTCAATGAATATGTTTACATACATATACACTCTAACATATTTATTTGCTAAAATAGATTAATTGAAAATTTTACTTTCTTAACGAACACGAAATTAGGTACAAATGGTTGGATAGAACGTTTCCAGGAACTGCTAAGCCTATAATCGTGAAGAAGCTGGTCTTGGATCAATTTGTGTTGACACCATACTTGTTAACTGTCTTCTACACAGGTTAGAAGTAAATGCTAATTTAGAATCATAATAAGCAATATACTTTTTTAATTGTAATTATAAATAATTATTTTAGTAAAAGATCTGACTTTCACTTTGTGAATTTCTAGGCATGTCGCTTATGGAACGCGCACAGGATCCCTTCAAGGAGTTGCGCGAGAAGTTCGTTCCCACATTTTTACGTTCCTGTATCTTCTGGCTGCCGGTACAAACATTAAATTTTATTTTAATTGCGCCGAGATTTCGCGTGATTTACATGGGCGTTTGCGGTTTCATTTGGGTGAATATACTGTGCTGGATTAAGAGGCAGCGAAATGAGTTGCAGTCGGAGAGTGAGGTGAAAGTGGCGGCTCAGTAAATGCACGAAATAAGAACTTAGCCGAATTTAAAAATAACCTTTTTGTTTTTTTAAGCGCGTAGTTAGTTAGAAAACGCATTGCACGGCGATTTGAGTTTATATACATATATACTAGAAAGCCAAAAGAAGGCTTTGTATGCTTACATTTCCGAAAGTGAAAATAAGTATCGAAGTAGAGCTTTAATTTTTAAGTTAATACACATCGGAAGAGGGTAAAACACAATGAGCAGCTGAAATAAAAATTTTCTAAAATCTAAAGTTTCCCAAATTTTCTAAAAAGTCGTTCTAGTTCTGAACTTTTTCTTCCATGTGATTGTGTTTTTGCGTTTCGCTCCCGGAGAAAAGAAGTGGTCTCAGAGAAAAAAAAGTTCTGAACTATAACGATGAATCCTCCTTAATGGGTCTGAAAGGGAAATCTGATTAAGACTTGCAACTGAGCAACGATTTTGAACTGTTCCTTTCCAGCATATCGTAAAGCCGCTGAAATGGGCTGCTTTCTGTTATTTTGATGGACTCAAGCAGACTCGTCAAATTATTGTTGAAAAGATATTTATGCTTTTTTATGATTTATCAATCAATATACATTTTTATTCCATATTAGAATGTGCATTCAAAGTCAGATACTCTTGAAAAACCCTTATTCCAAG
>NW_016186500.1:0-4615 GCF_001687245.7 Rhagoletis zephyria | reverse complement strand
CACTTTACCGCAAGACATTTAGATTTTTTCTTCCGCAGCTTCGACCCACACAATTCCTTTTTTTCGGCTTATGAGTAAATTTCGTTGCTGATATTGAGAAGTAAACGTTGTCAAGATTGAAGACTGAACATATGTATAAACCAACAAGTTTTTTAGGTTAAATATCTCTGTTTTACTTTGGAGGCAACATATTTATATACATACATTAGGCGTATGACTTTTTTAATTAAATGTGTGATCACCTTTATTTACTCCTTTGTGTAGAGGATAAGGAGTGATGAAAACCCGACAAAAATAGTAGTAGGGAGCTTCGAGAAAGTAAAAAATGTATGTATATTTACACTGAAAAAGGGACAAACATATACATTTATTCAATTGTAACCGAATTATGACTGCGGTTAAAAATTATTTTATCCAGTTTTCTATTTTTTTTTTTTTTTTTATTTTGTTGACTTGGAATTTTTTATACAGGTTGTCCCAGACCACCCGTCCGTCCACACCCTCTAAAATGGAGTGAAATCTTTTTATTGAAAAACGCGAAAACATACCCGCCAAATCTTTCGGTGATATAACCGACTTCCGTTTTCGACCGGAAGTGGGGTAAACTGACCGGAAGTATATTTTTTTTTTTATTAGGCATACATACATACATTTTTCTACTACTGATTCGGATTTTGAGGATAAAAATAATTACGTAAACTTTGTTTGAACCTTTTTTCTCGGAAGTACCTTTTTCAACCCCTAAGGGCGGGATTCACAGTGCTTAGTTAAACGATTCTTAACTTAACCACCAACAAGAGTTTAACTTTGAATTTATATTCAGAGTTGCATAGTTAACTATGAAAATTCATATCGCCTGAAAATATACAAGTTCTAAATATCGAAACTTTTCTATTCAAATTTGAAATTCGTTCCACAAAAAAAAAATTTAAATTTCACAATAGTTTAAGTGTATATATGTATATCAAAATCAATAGTTAAACTTTTGTCAGTGGTTAACTACGCACTGTAGTAAAAATTATGTACATATGTATGTAGGTGTGAATGTAGTAGCCAGCCGTGGGCAGTCCAGCAGCTTTGGCAAACCTGCAAGCATATGCCACTCTCGACGTTCTGACACCATGCCAGGGATTTCAGTTGCGGAAGTCGACCCCCACCCGATCCCCCGCTACACCCACAAAAGTGTGAGCTTGCGCTTGCGGCTGCTTTGGCTTTTCATTTTCTTCGACATTTCATAAATCTGTTCACAGTTTTGGTATTTTCCTCATTTCGTTCCTATTCGCTTTCGGTTTTATATTTGGTGTTCTTTTTTTTNATCGCTAACTGTCGACGAACATTCGGAAAGTAACAAGCGATAGGTTTAGATTTAGAATCCCACCACCAAAACCGTTAACTTACTTATATATAGCTAAAATAGTATATAGGAATCTTAGACTAAAATTAAAAATAATTTTTCTAATCGTATTCCGAATCTTACCTGTATATCATTGATCCACCATGTCAAGTTCGCTGCTGGCTTGGAGAAATCCGACGAGCAGTTGCCGTTGATAATGTCCCCAAGGCGATAGCGTGAATGAATACCTGTTACGACGGGACGTTGTGTGGGCAGTTCTGTGAGGGAATTTGAGAAAAAAGTTTATGAAATTTCGTAAACGCAAGTACTCGTAAGTACGGATTGAAATTAAACATCCAACGGATGCCATCCGCACAGATCTAATCCGATTGGCAATGTCTTAACCTGAAGCGAAGTATGAAGGATTAGATTCTTGCTAATGGTATCTGTCGGATATCGTAATAGGCATAAATATTTCTATTTACTTTTTACATTAAGTATCCTAAGCTAACAATTAATGACTTACCTACAACTTCCATCTCGCCGGACACAAAGAATGTATCAAAAGATGGAGCATCGGCTGAAACCTCGCAGCTATATTTACCAGATGTAGGATTACGGATGAAGACGTGAGTAGCATTCGATTCAGACATCTGCACAATAATAAAGAAACGTGAAATAAATTTATTTGCATAAATATATAATCTCTGGAATAAAATTACATACATATGTACATAATGTATGTGTACAACAAAGACTTTTGGTACATGCTATTTACAAAATGAAAATCACATGTTTCTTCGATAGAATGAAATGCTCAGACACGAATAAAGGAGCGCTAGTGTTTTGGCGGCGAAAAAGGACGCATAAAAAAATTTTACGAAAAAGGGCGCTTAAGAAAAACTTCGGCGAAGAGAGACGCGTAACCTAGTTGACGGCGAAGAGAGACGCGTAAGCTAGTTGACGGCGAAGAGAGATGCGTAGTCATAGATTTATTCTTGGCCAAGGACTGTCACTTCAGCATCATTTCCCAAAAACTCTTTAGGGAATTTACATACAATTACAGAGGAGCGAACTTCCACTAAATACATACATACATATGTATGAAGGTACGATCCCTGGTCCAAGCGAAACAAACGTTGGAAAAAGAAAGCGATCGCCCTTCGGGAGGCAATGGCAAACCAACGAGTGCACTTCAGGTATGCAAAAACTTCTCAGTAAACCATTTTGCCGCTCAGAGACGGAGTAAATTTGTAGGTCCTTCCATTTGTGTTAAGACATCAAGACGAATACCCCAAGTTGTAAGAGAAGCTCGACCAAAAACTTAGCATATACTAGGGATGTTAATTTTGCGACTTTTTCCGATCCCAGGATTTTCGGGATGGCGTTAGCCCCGGGATTTAGATATTCATTACTTTTCAACAACTTGAATCGAAAAAAATGCTTCTACCCAGCTAGCAAAATGGTCAGAAATCTGTTAGATATCCGTCAGACTCGTCGGCAAAAAAGTCAGAAATCTGTATGACTTTGACCGACATCGGTCAGAGAAGTGTAGGGATAGGTTGACAGGAAATCTAACCGACACGACGTGGGAAATTCTGACTTAATTACCGATGATTCTGACGGGTATCTAACAGCTGTCTGACCAAATAATCATCAGACATATCGGAAGAGGAAATAAATAAAAGTCTCCAGACATTTCGCCAAGAAATCTGTATGAAACCTGTAAGACTTGTCTAAATAGTCAACTTTTTATTCCGGCTTGTCTGATATCAGAAATTGTCTGGCAAATGTGCTAGCTGGGTATATTGTTTGAGAAGCTCTCCTACCATGAAATAAATAATAAATAAATGGGTTTGAAACCTTCTTTTTTATTTAAAGTGGCGTTTTTGTTTTTTCTCTCTGACCGCAGGATTTATTTTGAAGGACTTTGTAATTTCAAAGATATGATTAATACCAAAAATTGTTAAAAAAAAATTCAATGCAATGTAGAATAATAATATGGGTAACAAATGCAATAGAAAATTTCTTTAGAAATTAAAAAATTTAAATTTTCTGGACATTTTCAATATTTACCAGCCCTTCTGCACCGGAAAGTTGAATCTCTGTAAATTCTGCAGGATTTCCTCATTAATGTTTTACCCATACTTCTTCTCTAAGCACATTTCTCTGAATTTTGTAAATCATTTTTCAATTACTGACGTTAGAGTGAAAAACTAAAAGTGCAATTTTACTATATTTGGCTCAGGGTTTCGCGAATATTTTGTTTTTAAAATTTTATCGCGCGGTGTTATATGTATAATAATAAAATACTAATTATGAAATAAAAAAAGAAATATAGCCAATACTGGTCAAGAAATGCAGTTTCTATTATTGCCATCAGTGCAAATTACAAATCCTGAAAATTTTCGAGATATTAAAAAGTCCGGGATTAACATTCCTAGCATATACTCAGTGGAAGAAAGCAGAATGATTTCATGAAACGTTGTATAAAAATGCCTGCTTGAACACAATTTCATGTATTCAACTCAAAAGAGTGTCCCTTGGGGAACTGATTTCTGTATGAGAAGTTTTAAATCCATTAAATTTCTTTATGGAAAAGTAGTCAAATAAGGATTTTGTGATTCTTTAACCTCGCAAAATAAGCGTTAATAATGGATAAACAAAAACCCTACACAATCTGGTTTTCTTGTTGGGTTTCACGCCCGTGTAAAAGCTAATTAAAGATTTAATGTTTTTCCAACAATTTCTGAGTGGAAAAAAACGGCGGTTTTGGAAAGTCCGAGTGGGTAATTTTGTATACACATAAATATAAATTTGTAAGTATGCACACAGTTGCGCCATTACAATATAATATACAGTATATGTAAGTACTAAAACACAGCTGTCAGATGTGGAGTATCCTTTGGCACTTCGCTGTCCCTATATTGCACATATTTACATACATATGTATACACATGCAGTGTGCAGAAATGTGCTCCTTTCTTTTGAGTACATTTTTCAGTAGCATGGGAATTTTCAATAAGCTCGCCTTGAATTCGCCGCACATGCTATGTATTTATAAATTTCAGTTCATTGTAATTATGTGTATCCCAGTTCTTACTTTAACATAACTCTTTGCTCGCATATTTAAGTAGATTTGCATACATATCTATATGAAAGGACATACACATACGTACGTACGCAACAGCAATGTATGTACAAATTCAAGCATCGTAATTTTTGTCTTTGTATACAACTATGTACATACTTACATACATTCTGATACAATGCGGAATGCGT
>NW_016186499.1:0-4615 GCF_001687245.7 Rhagoletis zephyria | reverse complement strand
GAAAGGCTGTTTACACCAGGCGATTGTTGCTTTCAACTAAAAATCGCCTAAAAATCGAAAAAGACCCAAACCGGTTCACTTTCAGCTTTCAGGGACAGTGTTGAGAAATATGGACTGTCCTGACAAAACTGGTAGGGGTATTTCATGTCTGTCATTGCAGGCATTCCTCCTTTGTCTATTTAAAGCCATTCCTGGGTAATCCCGAGTTATCCTTCTACAAACCCTACAAGGTCAGAATTCCTGAAAGAAAGCTGATTCGTAGCTTTTTTCGTACACAAAAAAGTAAATTGTAACAAAAGATTGAAGGAATTTTATTTACTCAAATGCGTTATGCCTTTCGGCAGCGGGCGGATTCAAAGTTGGATGAATATCGTACAGCTGATTGCAGTTTACCAACTACGGGAAATATTATCAATCTTTCACCACGATAATTGGGTAACCGGTAAAGCGATACCAAAATAATTTACACAAACAAAATACATGGGGAAAATCTACCGCAAAACTCCACATGCAAACACCGATGGCCAACTGTCATTTTGACGAGCAGTATAATTGCATGAACCAAAAATACAAGATCACCTAATCAAAGAAGTAAGAAAAAAGTATATTTCTGAGCGTTTTTGACATCTGCCTAAGAATGAAAACAAACAAAGAAAACGAAAAAGACGCGGTGATTGAGTCATCTACTCCTGCAGCTGCTAGGCTGCATAAAGCTTTAGCAAGAGACAACACAGGGAGCAGGCTGGCTATTAGGCTACCTAATGGGGCTTTTTCAGGTACTGAACAGGAAACGGCACTCGCCCTGCTGTCGGCCCACTTTCCGGACGCCATTCCCACCGCCGGGGATACGTTGTTCCGTGCGTTCAGGCCATCCCCACCAGACTGGAAGTTGGCTAAAAGCCTTATAAACCGGCAAACAGTGCGGTGGGCTCTGAACTCTTTCGAACGGTAGAAGACCCCTGGGGTGGATGGTGTATGTTCGGCGCAGCTGAAGCAGGGCGGGGAGCTCTTACTACCACATCTTGTGGACATTATGAGGGACAGTCTAGCACTGGCTCACATTCCCAAGGTGTGGGCAGAGGGCCAGGGTTATCTTTATCCCGAAGGTAGGTAAGAGGGATTACTCTCTTGCCAAGTCATTCAGGCCGATAAGTCTCACATCCTATATGTTAGGGGCAAGGGAGAAAATTGTTGACCATGAAATCAGGTTTAACACTCTAAAACAAACCCCTCTGCATTCCAACCAGCACGCGTACAGGGTGGGGAGATCCACGGATACTGCGCTGTATGCCCTAACGGAGGAAATACAAGGGATCTTTGAGCGTGATGAGGGTGTGCTCTGTGCCTTCCTCGATATCGAGGGGGCCTCGATAACGCCTCCCATTTGGGAGTCGACAGAGCTCTTAGGAAACAAAAAGTTCAACCAACCATCCGAAGACGGATAGCAAGGTTACTTCAGACCAGGATTGCCGAAACCGAAGTCGGCGATAGCGTCGTTCAAATACAAACGACGAAAGGGTGCCCACAAGGGGGGTATTATCTCCTCTACTGTGGAGCTTAGTTGTGGACGAACTCCTACAGAAACTTACTAACGAGGGCGTCCGTTGCCAAGGGTACGCGGACGACATAGTGATTATCGCTAGAGTGGAGTTCGCAAGTACTCTCTGTGACATCGTCCAAAGAGGACTTAACCTTGCAAAAAGGTGGTGCGCAGACGTATGTTTAAATATCAACCCTTCTAAGACAGCCATAGTCCCCTTCACCAAGAAACGAAATCTCCAGGGGATGAGGAACTTGACCTTGGACGGGGTCGTAATCAGTGTCGCCACTCCAAGCTTCTGTGGAGGGCCCATGTTGATGCGGTCACCTCTAAGGCCACGAGAGCGATGATGGTGTGCAAACGTCTAGCGGGTAAATCCTGGGGGTGCACTCCGAGGATCCTCAGATGGATGTACACCATGATAGTGAAACCAATAGTGACTTATGGTCCGGTGGCTTGGTATTCAAGGACTACTATGGGACCCTCTCCAAGATTCAACGTCTGGCATGTGTTTGCATTACGGGAGCAATGCGCACATGCCCGACGGCAGCGCTGGAGGTAATGCTGGAACTCGAGCGAAGGTAAGGTGCTATCATCTAGGAACAGGGACAAGCTAAGTTCCCAGCTCCCCCTGGCTTTGTTCCCCAGGAACGATATTAACAGAGAGGTGGTCTTCAAGAGAAATTTCAGGACCCACACTTATAACAAGGCGACCTGGTGTACCTCTATTATGGAGAGTCACATACAGGCGGGCGCAATACAGTGGTATACTGACGGCTCTAAAACACCCACGGGGACTGGAGCAGGCGTGTACGACCCTAGGCTGAAGCTTTCGGTGCCCCTGGGAACTCTCCATAGCATCTTTCAAGCGGAGGTCTATGCCATCAGTATATGCGCTGAGATTAACATTCGCAGGAACTATAGGAATGAAAGGATAATTGTACTAAGTGATAGCCAGGCGGCACTTAGGGCCCTCTAATCATTCGAGATCAAGTCCTCCTTGGTTTGGAAGTGTGTCGAGAGGCTGAATGCTCTGGCGGAGGTCAATGATATCCAACTAATGAGGGTACCAGTGCACATGGGGGTTGCAGGAAATGAGGAAGCTGATCATCTGGCCGGAACGGCTGCTTCCCCGACCCCGATAGGACCTGAGCTCTTTCAGGCAGTAGGACCCAACACCATAAAGGAAATGCTCCGAAGGGACAACAGCAAACTGAGGAAACTGCACTGGCTTGGCACCATGGGCCAACGTAAGGCAAAAAGCTTATTAGGAGGCTACAATCTGTCAAGATACAGGCTTCTCACTGCCACTGTAGGCTCAGAGGGCACCTGCATAAACTAGGTATCTGGTCCAGCGACCTGTGTCGCTTTTGCGATGCAGCCAAGGAGACTCCTCTACACCTTATGGAGTATGAGGCTGTTGCGCGCAGGAGGTATAGGAGCATAGGGCACGTCTGGCCAAGAGAGGAGCACATACACTCACTGTCCCCGGGGTCTATTATGAAATTTATAGACACTCTGGGGCTGGTTGATGTGTTGTGATGAGCTAGGGGCACAATAGACCTACTGGTCGCAGTGCCATACCCAACCAATATCTATCTATCTAGGTCACCGAAACAACAGCCCTTGGTCAGGTAAAACTCGAGTCATTCCGGTAAGTGGAACCGCCGGTCCTGGGAATATATAAACGTCAAGTGAAAGGAGTCGCTATGCACGGTTGCAATATCTTTAATATCCACAGGGTTACATGAGAGATTGTTATTACAAGTTGTAATTTTATTCTCAATAGGAATTATCTAAAATTATCTAATTAAATAAATAAATAAATAAATAAATAGTTGGTATATTGAATTCCCCCAAAATTCAAAGCGATTCCCCTCCCCCTCCCGAGGAATTAAAATTCCACCAAAATCAGGGGTATTTTCCTCCTGTTGGCATCGGATTATGAGATCATTTGCAGGAATTTTGATATGAGCATTGAAGTCGGTTTTATTTTCGCTTAAAAACTAGTTGTTTTAAATTGTAGTTTTTCATCAAATAGCGGTATACGGGGGAGCATTTTCTTACCACACTTTTAAATTGAAATAACAAATTTCGTGCAAATTTAGGGTGAATAAATAGTTAAATTTTTATGATAATAAAAATATTTTCTTTATTTATTTATTGTCATTATAAATGCACTAATTTACACAATATACAAAACACTTTCTTTTTAAAGTCAAATATTAAGGTCATTGATGTATGTCATAGCTTAAGGCTTATTAAGGCCATTTATGTATGTCATAGTTTTTATATGAGATTCCTGCTATTATTAATAATATAAGGATAGAGAGCAGTGAGTATTAAACGGTATGCACTTTACTAAATAGAACTCACGCCAAAAATTTTAAATATCATCACTGAAGATAAGATTGCACATTTCATTATTCTTCTGGTTCAAAGCCAATGTACGGCCTGCAAGTTTATGTGTGGTTTTCGTGCGAATGTGTTTATAATAGGAGTTCGGTGTCAAATAAACTGATTTAATGTTTGATTGGCTGCAAGTAAGAAATAATGAGTTATTTAAACATGTATTTAATATTCTTCGTAGCTCACTTTAGCAATAAATCCGGCCGTTGCAGTTTCATACATAATTTTACGCCGGAGTAGAAATCGATATCGGCTTGCAGAGTTATGCGCGGTTCGCTAGTCACAGTAAATTTGTTTTCCACTCTTGCGTATGTGAAACCGGCCACCATATGTCCAACGACTGCGGCTCCAGTGCTGCAATTGCAAATTATTCGATTACTTTCTATTATCTTGTATACGTGTTGCCGACCAAACCCGATCTTGGGATAAACTGTTTTGCCTAGGCTAAACCAGATCAAGGGCCACAGTATTTTTGCGCAAGAACACCTTCCCGCGTAGAAGGCCTTCGGCCGCACTTAAAAATATAAAAATAACCCTCATCCAACTTATTTCCGCATTGGAAGGATATATTGGATCTAGCTGGAAATAGTTTAGCCTAGGAAAAACTAGTTTGTCCTAAGATCGGGTTTGGCCGGCCGGTAACATATATATTGCACCAGCATTCAC
>NW_016186498.1:0-4615 GCF_001687245.7 Rhagoletis zephyria | reverse complement strand
GGAGACCAGGACAACAATAGCCCAACTTCGCTCTGGCTACTGCAGCAGCTAAATTCCTACCTGAGTAGGTTAACTGCGGATGTGCCGAACGAATGTCCGTCATGCGGAGAGACCCCTCACGACTCGAAACATCTCTTCGAATGCTCGGAAAACCCCACAACCTTAACGGCGTCGTCCCTATGGACCGTGTGATGAGCGTACTGCTTACGTGATTTCAATAAAAATTCGCTTCTTATTAAAATTGAGGACGCTAAATTCAAAAATGCAATTTGTTTTTGGATAACTTTCATACTTTCACTGTNCTGCGAAATGGTAGCGCGCACTGCTAACCACCACAGCGGCCGCTGTGTAACTGTATTATTTCAACTTTACATCAATTTTACATACTTTTCGGTGAAAGTTCGGCTCATTTACAAACTACAAAACCTCTACAGAATATCAGAAAATCGCAATCAACATTTTCTTGATTACGATTACGTTAATTGTAATCATAATATTTTTACGATTACAATTAAAGTATTCGTAATCATACTTTTCATGATTACAATTACTGTAATTATAATCTTAAAATTTTTAGAATTACAATTACGGTTTTCGTGATCAGGTTTTCCATGATTTCGATTACAGTAATCATAATCCCTAAATTTTTAAGATTACAATTATTATAATCATAATGGTAACATTTGTGATTACAATTTAAGTAATTGTAATCGTATATAATTTAAGGATAACAATTACGCAATCGTAATTGAAATGTAATCGTAATCAAAAATTACCCAGCCCTGGTTGCAGCAAGCAAAATGGATTTTGCCTCGGCGGAAAACGGCAAGATTTTCTTTCTATTCTTTGGCCGACTCGAGCTGAGAGAAGATCGGATGTTAAAAGTAATATATTTAAAATGTCTCTGTTGCACACAGTCCTCTAAACTTTTCTTGCAAAGTCTACTCGATATTTGCGAATATGCTTATTTCGCGCCTCAGCGGCTTCCTCGGACAATTGTCCAATTGGCAGAATTGCTTCTGCCATCACTTGTGCTCCGTGCATCAGAATTTTGTGGGCTGTAGGCGACATTGGATGCCAGCTGTACAATTCCACATACAGTTTGGCAGTGTCTTGGGCATAATCATCAAATTTTTGGTGGTCAACCTCATGGCCACTTGAGATTACCTCAAGAATCACTTTAAACTTATTGATTAATTCCAAGTTGATGCCGGTAATACGAGAAGAGAATTCTGCATTTTGGAAAAGTCTCCTGGACGTATTCCCATCATTGCTATTTCCAAAGCCAGCTTTAGGAACATCAACAAGTAGACCCATTTCTTCTCTGAAAGATTTCTGTAATTTCTCCTTTGTTTCTTTAACAATCTTTTTCTCTTCCGGTGTACCGGCTTGCCACTTCTGGAGGCGTTGTTTATATGCTACATGTAGCAGTGTCTCAAAAAAGCGTATTCTGGCATGGAGTACTGAGAGACCAAACTTTAGGGCTTCTTTTTTAACGGCACCTTTCTCTAGTTTGTTAAAATCCTTTGATGTCTGGCCGGATATATAACATCGCATAGTTGATGCAGTATCCGTTGCGGAGTTGCAGACCTTTCCGTCTACCATTGTCAGCAAAATATTGTGACTGATTTTCACTGATATTNATATAATATAAGAGAAAAAAATTTAAGAAGAAAATATATTTTTTGAAAAATTTTGTCTTTGACTAAAAAAAATTTAAAAAGGTTGGGGTGGTTCGGGGGAGATTTTATTTTTCATTCAGATAGGTTCAAACTTTATTACCACATTTTAAATGTAAGGCGACAGAGCCCGGCATCTAAACAAAAACACTATTGTTTTAAACTTTTGTTAAAAATACAACATTTTAAGTAGAAAATTTTCAACATAAGTCTAAATGCGGAACTTTGACGGGAAATTAACTGTGACATATTTTTATACAAAGTACATACCTTCAACATCTATATTCAATACGAATTTTTCTAGTAATTCACCATACGAAGACATATTAACACAGAGAAATATGTAAAATAATCAAAAGCGCCGAGAACAAAGACACGCGTTACAACAAGGGCTAGGTTCCGAATGATTATGAGGCCAGACGCAGTAAAAAATGCAGGTTCCCCCGCAGAGGCAGATGGAGCCCCGTCGCGTCAATGTCCGGTGTTTGTGTGCCTAGAACGGCATTCACAGTTCTTGAGTCTACATAACTCGAGACTGCGTCCCTGTGAATGCCTGTCTTTGAGCTGACGGGTCCAGAGTTTGCTTAATGAACCTCTGCACTTCGTCCGTCAGTTCATATAGATGCCTCCTGACGTGCCTCGGCGAGGGCTCCTCTGCAAGCAGCTGTCTATTTGGGTGGCCACATCTGTGGCTCCCAGCAAGAAACTGCTTGCAGAGCATCGTGTTGTGCTCCCTAATTGGGAGCATTTTCGCCTCATCGTGGAGGTGGTGTTCTGGTGACATCAGGAGGCATCCAGTGACTGTCCTAAGTGCTGTATTTTGTACCGTCTGTAGCTTCGTCCACTGCGTCCTACTAGTCCCCGGCGACCACACTGGTGCTGCGTAGTTTAAAATCGGCTGGCCTATTGCCTTGTAAGTTGCCAGCAACGTTTCTTTGTCTTTGCCCCAAGTACTGCCGGCTAGCGACTTGAGGACTTTGTTGCGGCTCTGTACTTTATTGACAATAGCGGTTGCGTGCGCAGAGAAGGAGAGCAGGCTGTCGAATGTTCCTCCGAGAATTTTGGGATTATTCACCGTCGGAATTGGTGTGTCATCGACGTGAATTCCTAGCGGTAGCCTGACCTCCTTCGTCCAGGTTGTGAAAAAGGTCGCAGACGATTTCGTAGGGGAAAGGGCCAGACACTTTGCAGTGAAGAAGCGAGAAAGTTCAGAGAGATATCCGTTTACTTTCGAACACAGGTCACCAATTCCATTCCCAGTCGCCATGATCGAGCAATCGTCGGCGTAAGAGACAATCGAGACTCCCTCTGGTGGTTGAGGGAGCTTTGAAATATAAAAGTTAAACAGTAGTGCGGAAAGGACACCACCCTGTGGAACCCCCTGTTTTATTTTCCTAAGATTGCTCGATTTTTCTCTAAACATTACCGACGAGTCGACCACTTAGATAATTTGCCGACCACCGTTTGAGCCTCTGTGGGAGAGAGGAAGCCTCTATATCTTCTAGTAGCGTGGAATGGCTGACAGTGTCAAAAGCCTTTGACAGGTCCAATGCTACTAGAATCTTTTCTCACAGGGACGTTTACGGTTAAGGCCACGAGTTATCTGAGTGTTTATGGCGTTAAGTGCTGTTGTTGCACTGTGCACTTTACGGACACCATGCTGATGCTTCGATGGGGTCAAGTGGTTTGTGAAATACGGGAGTAGCAAGGCCTCTAGTGTCTTCGCTACCGGGATAAGGAGTGTTATCGGACGATAAGAATCTCCTATGTTGGCGGCTTTCCCCGGTTTGACCAGTGGGAACACTCTCCCCACCTTCCAGATGTCTGGGATTATGAGAGTGGCCATGGACAAATTGAGGACCTCCGTTAGGTACGCTACCCCCGCAGGACCCAAATTTTTCAGCATCAGCATGCATATTCCGTCGGGACCCATGGCTTTGGAGGCTTTCGCCTTCCCGATGGCCACCTGAACTTCACCGCAAGTGAAAGTAAGGGGGGCACAGGCTTGGCTTTGTCCACCGGAGGATGCAGTATGAACTGCCGGCTAAAATAGCTCGCGCGTCGCTCCGGGTCCGACGAAGCATGGTCGCCGAAAGAAATTTCGACTCTGTCGTCGTGCTTCGTCGGATTGGACAGTGACCTCACGGTTGACCAAAGCTTACTCACACCAGAGGTGAAGTTGCAGGTCTTCAGATGCTCTTCCCAATTCTTCCGCTTATGTACGTTTACTAGTTGCCGAATCTCCGCGTTGAGATCCCTGATACGGGGATCTCCGGGATCGGCCTGACGAAGGCTGTCACGCTCATCGGCTAGAACAGCCGCTTCAGCAGGGAAATTTGGGCGTAGGTCGGTGATGCATCCTGCCGGTACGAAGCGGGCTGACAGCCCATGCGGAACTTACGTTCACCAAGGTGGACGTCGGTTGGTGTGGGGAGGGCAGCGAAGGTGTTTTCAGTAAATTCCGCGAAGCCTTTCCAATCTGCTTTTGAAAAGTTGATATATGTTCGGTGCTCCGCGGAAGCAAAGTCGGTTGGTTTATCGATCGAGATGACTATGGGCAGGTGGTCTGATGCCAAAGTCAGCATAGGTCGCCCTGATATGCTGTTTATCAGACTAGCGCTGACTATTTTTATGTCTGGCGAGCTGCAGCGGCTGCCCATAATCCTGGTGGGTGCGTCGTCGTTCATTGTGCAGAATGTCGAATCGTCTATCTGCTCAGCCAAGTCAGTTCCCCTACGATCGTTTGACAGGCTTGAGTGCCAAAGGTCGTGGTGCGCATCAAAGTCGCCTACTACCATATGGTTTTCACCTCTGACAGGGGGTATATAAACGTTAAATATTTCGAGCTCAACATCGCCTGACCGGATAGCAATGCCCTGACATTCTAGGGTGGTATCCCTGCGGTCGATGTCTGCTTCGATAAGACGATAGTGCAC
>NW_016186497.1:0-4616 GCF_001687245.7 Rhagoletis zephyria | reverse complement strand
ATAGCTTTAAAAAAAAATATTTTGGAAATAAATTAAAAACAAAAATGGCTTTTGATATCTAAAATAAATTTCTAAAGTAAATTTCTTGCTTTACAATTTAAGTGGCAACCCAATTTAGAAATACGCTGAAATGAATACATAAAAAAACCATGCTGATTGAAATTAACAAAATACAAATTTGTATTACATAGTAGTGTGACAACGCTGATCGAAAATATTTCCGCACCAAAGTTCTCACCAATACCTTTAATTTGATATCCATGTTGCGATGTTTTAGATAAATTGTGTAGAATCGAAAATAAGTGGCAACCTTACACTAATATCCTAAGGGATAACACTCAGTACATAGGGAAAGCATTGTTTAAGAACCTTCTCTTTGTACCCACGAATTGTAATATTGTACCTTAATTTTCTAAACTAAAAAAAAATAGATATGCGTTTTAAAATAGGTGGCAACACTATTAAAAATATTTTTGGACTGGGTATTTTTTAAATACTTTCCATTGGATAGCCACACGATGATGTTTTAATTAATTTGTAACTAATTTCGAATAGGTGGCAACCTTATACGAGTCCTCTCGGAGATATTTAGATAACCTTTAAGTGCAAAACATTATCAGTTTACAAAATTTCATTAAAATTGTTGGAGCCGTTTCCGAAAACCTAATGGATATTTATATTTATATATAATTTGATTTGTGATATTTTTTTTGCGGATGGTATTAGTATTTTCTTCTATACAAAAAAATTGTTTGAACATACTTTGTATGCAAGAAAATGCGTGACACCGTCGGGAATAAAAATTATCAAAACGCAACGCGATTGCTTGCACTTTCTTAGGCTAGAATAAAATGGGCTATACAACTGCATACCTAGACGTTTCTGAATAACAAGTTTTTGGTTGTTGTAAAGTTTTGTTGAGTTTTTTAATTTTCTTCTAAAGTTTAAAATTTTGAATTATATGATGTTTTTTAGGTAATGAACTGTAATTTACAAAAAAAAACATAAACACTAAACAGTCAATAGAAGTATGGCCAAAACTGATCAAAATTTCGTGTCCCTATCATTTTTTATGTGACTATATATACAGTGACTACCAAAGGTATTGGCACACTGAATTTTTCACAATATATGCAAAGTTTTTTATTCTAATTTATTTTCGATAATTTTTTATAAAAATAAAGTCATTCTACACCAAAAATCATAAACATAAAATCTGTAAACTCTGTGCAAAACTCAGGAAAATCCAATAAATTTGCATACTAATTTGCCGCTTTCTATTCAGTTGCTAGAAAATCGAGTTGATTTTTGGCAATTTTCTCCATACATAAAATAATTGTCGAACATACCATATTTTGTTTGGAAGAACTTGCGTCTAAAAAACCTAGATAGAAAGTCGCAAATTAGTATGCAAATTTATTGCATTTTCCTGAATTTTGCACAAAGTTTAGAGATTTTATGTTTACGATTTTTGGTGTAAAATGAAATGTAAAGAATTCTACTTAAAGGTAATTGCCGCAAAATGCTGAGTCTACCTTCTTGAAGATTTTGAAAAATTCAGCTGGTGTATCGTCGGCTTCATGGGCTTTCTTGATTCTAGGTTACATTATGGTGTTTGCCCTCAGCCATCGTCGGAAATAACCAATATTAGGCGGCCATGTGGCTATGGTGATACAGTAATAGAAAGTGATCACAGTTCAGATCAGGCTCAAAAATCAGCCAGACCCTCGAGAGAGTAGTGGTGTAACGCGACAGCAGCGTCATAAGTCACTCGACTGTATCCCCTTGGTTGTTTGGTTGGTTTAAGCGGATTGTCACCCTGGTGACAAGCAATTGGCAAGTTTGCTATTTTGATTACACAACTCGTGCAACCTACAGCCATTTGGCGGCTTTGATAAATTTCAGTGCGTCATACAGAGAGAGACAGCTGCACTCTGAAATATTCTGCAGGAATGGCTTGCCGAGTGTCTTTAGCCTCATCCTTGCGAGGGCTGGACACTCGCACAGCAAGGGTTCGACTGTCTTTTTTGAGTCCGGGTCATCGCAACTGCGACAGAATCTATTGAAGGGCAGTCCTATCCTTTCGGCATGTACCCCAACGGGCCGGTAGGCATTTGTTTTGCTCGCTCCTAAGAGAGCTTTAGAGTCGTAGGACACCCAGAACTGCCGGGAAATCCTGTACAGTTCCACCTCTGTCTGGCCTTCGAATGATAAATTTCGGTAATTTTTGTCTTAATCTCCCTCAACATTCTCTTTGATGTATCTTACTGCCTCCTTAATAGCAAACGTTTCGGCCTGGAAACCGCTTGCATAGTCTGGTAGGCGGAAGGATAATTTTAGGTTATATTGCTCAAAGAAGACCCCAGCACCAAGCCCGCATTCCATCTTTGGCCCATCATTGACAGTTAAGCATTGCAAGTACCCGAAATATTTCAGATTCCAGTCACTGCAGCTTGGGATTTTCGTGCAGAGTTTATGGTGAACCCAGGTCTGTATCCCCTTACTGTCGGCATAAATCCCTTTCATGCAGTGGCTCGTACTAACACCCACATCACGCCGAAGCAGTACTCGCTCTAGTCGCGAGAGTGGAGAGGTGTGCTATGCTACATGTGGGCTCTGTAGTCCATATTCCATTAGTCTTTTTAATAAAGCTATACTACTGCTAGTATTTAAAGGAAGATATTCTGGAAGCGCATTGAGGAAGGCTCTCTTCCTTACCATGGAATCCATATTAAATGTGTGCTGTGTCTCAATGACAGTCCATTTAGAATATGCCTCGCCCTAAATATTCAAGTATGATCTAATTGTGCCCTGGTCGAGTGGGCGGATTTCAGCATCCACCCAATACTTTGGTATCTTTAATGTCAAGCGGTCTAGTAATGCGGTTAATCGGTCACTTGTAGGACTTCTGTATGATATTGTTTTCCAGGCATAATGACATAGTCCTAACCCTATTACGAATTCAAACTCCCATCGAAATTTTGCCATTACTTGTCCGTGGAGCAAAAGTACAACCAATTACGAGTATAAAGTAAAAATTGATAAATTTTAGTCAGTAGGAATTTTCAAATGTTCCTCGGGAACTCAGATTTTTGATAGCTTTAAGTTTGCACTATTCAACACATATTTTCACATTGTTCTTCACATGCCATAAAACAATTGTTTAATAGCTTAAATAAATTAATAAAAATATAAAATAAATCATAACTCACCCTCAAAATCGCAATGATGTATGCGCCGCTTCTCCAACTCCGGGTTGTTACGCCGATTATAGCGCACCGTGCGTATCGTTGGCACAATCAAATTTGCCAGGTGTGCCGGTGTATTAGCACCGTTACCACGCCCTCGCCCCCGACTGTTACCCATAAGGCCACTACCACTGCTGCCGCCGCCGCCGCCGCCGCCGCCGCCGATACCATTGCTGTTGACACCATGCAGTCCACTGCCGATATCGATGCCAACGCCAATACCGCAACCATTAGAGCCGAGCGTGGTGAGCGTACGTCCTGGACTTAAATGGTGTACGGAGGGGTGTAATGGCGTCATTGTTGTCGTGCCATTCGTGCTCGAGTGCAATGTTAAAATGTTGGGGCAAATACTTGAAAGTGGACGACCCTGTTGGTGATGTTGATGTTGGTGTTGATGCTGATGTTGGTGTTGTTGTTGTTGTTGTTGCTGTTGGAGCAGTTGTTGTTGCTGCTGTTGATAAGGTGGAGGTGGTGTAGTGCGTCGATTCGCTGACTGTTGTTGGGCATTGCTGCTGCCATTATTCGCCGCAGCTGCCGCCGCCGCCGCCGCTGCTGCTGCAGCCGCTGCCGCGGCAACCATTGAACTACCCGGACTTCCGGGATCTGAGCTGGGCGGCGTCAATGGCGGTACGAATATGTGTCGCGTTGACATTGAATTGCCGGTTGGTGCTGCAGGTGGGCAAAGTTGCGGATTTGATTGTGATGGCTGGTGTTGTTGTTGCTGCTGCTGGTGCAGCGTTGAGTTTGTTAGAGGTGGTGGCGGTATTTGGTATTTGTGGTGATACGGCTGCCGGGAAAAAAAAATGGAGAAAACAAAAAAGTAAGAAAAACACGTAGGCGGTAATTATAACTGCACTAATTGCATTCAGTCGGTGCTGAGCTACATTTTATTATTATTTAAATGCCATTGATTAATTCAATAGCGCATAATTGTTACACTGGTATAGAAACTATAAAATATTTTTATATATAAGTAGGGCCTGATACATCATTGGTTAATGAAGCTATACCAGATCTATTGTAAATGCCTCTGAATTACCCAGATAGTGATACGGTACTCAGCGCTATAAATAGATAAATACATCAGCTGTCAGGAAACAACTTTTTTAAGGATTGTGCGCAAATCTGAACTCTGCAATCTATAATAGAAGCCTATGAGCATTTGTAGGTATTTATGTATATACAAATCATTTTCGTTTGAGATATTTAACCCTTAGGTATTTGTGGAGAGATTATCAGGTTCATTTTTTGTGTATATACATTTTCACGCAGTTTGTATTTAAATTGTTCGTAGGTACATTTGTGCTTAGAACTCCGTAGTAGGGTATATCCTAAGGAATCATAAAAAAGTCAACTTTCTAAAAAACT
>NW_016186495.1:0-4616 GCF_001687245.7 Rhagoletis zephyria | reverse complement strand
TGGTGCTCTTTCATATGCGTATTTTTTTAAAATTAGCACGTTTTTTTTTAATTCTAAAATTTTTTTCCCTCAGTGTAAGGTTGGAGTATTTACAATCAGGGTTTAGCACAATAGATCTTCTNTAATTCTAAAATTTTTTTCCCTTAGTGTAAGGTTGGAGTATTTACAATCAGGGTTTAGCACAATAGATCTTCTTAGGTCACATAAGTCTGTACAGTAAAATGAATTGTTATACGCAGTTAATTTGTTTTTATGGTACTAGCCGTGTCTTAGTTTTACTAAATTTAAGTTATCTGCATTACTAGTAAACTTGAAATTGAATATAACATTAAAAACTCAAAAAATTGTTTGGTAGGCTTTGGTAGCAAAAAAAAANCAATCAGGGTTTAGCACAATAGATCTTCTTAGGTCACATAAGTCTGTACAGTAAAATGAATTGTTATACGCAGTTAATTTGTTTTTATGGTACTAGCCGTGTCTTAGTTTTACTAAATTTAAGTTATCTGCATTACTAGTAAACTTGAAATTGAATATAACATTAAAAACTCAAAAAATTGTTTGGTAGGCTTTGGTAGCAAAAAAAAATTGTCTGTGGCAACACGGTTTGGTAGGCAGAGCCATCAGCCAAGCAAACCATTGATTGCAACCACTGTTGCGTTGCTTTGTCAGCGCACAGGTGTTATATTTTATATTCAATTTGCATACTACATACATACCTATTGTGTGTACCTATTTGGGTGTTCTTTGTTGTTACTATGCTTTTCATGTCAGTTCGTAGTGCTCAATTTGATGTATTTTTCTTTTTTTGAGCTGTATGCGCGCGTGTTAATTAAATAATTAAAAGAAAAACGCTACAACAAGGAAACACTCCGCTGTGTATTTAATTAAAGAATAAAAAATATAATAATAATAATTTATTGTTGGGATGTGTTTTATCGTGTATTTACTTTAGTGCAGGAAACATCAGTGTAAATAAGTGAATAATTGCAGGCAAAATAAGATATAATAGTGAGTATACACACATACACATGTAGGTGCTGGTGCAGCTAACAAGGGTAAGTTAATTTTCCAACTTTTAATTTTTATTATTACAAGAAACATAAATATTGTTCCAACAAAATCGTTACAGCCAATAATTCTAACATCAGTAATTGCCATACATACATATGCACATATGTATGTAAACACCAATCTAGAGACTTCATATTCGATATTTTCAAGCACTGTTATTTAAAAGGTCGTCAAAATCAACATTATAAGCAATAACAGACGAAACGCACCCACTATCTGAATATTTTTGGGAACAACTATTAAATAGAAACATATGAATGCAGGCAGATGGTCACAGCAATTATTCGTGATTTGTGAATGTTTTTAAAAATTGGTTTTCAGACAATTGGTACTACAGGCTTTGGCAAGCTTATTCATGGAGCGATACTCAGTTGAACAACGCGTAAGGGTGCGTTCACACAGAAAGCCGAGCAGCGCCGAGCGACGCCGAGCGAAGCCGCTGGTGTTCACACTGAACCAACCGAAGCGGAGTGCTTCTCCACCTGTTAGGGGAGGCCCTCCTCTTCCTCTCTTACCTCTTGTTCTTTCTGGCTCGCTCAAATCCGACTAAATCGGCAGGAAATGTTTCATTTCTCGAATATGTTGATTTGTTGAAGGGTGTTCTCAGAGAGCAGTTATGAGAGTCAAGTGACGCATAACCTGAGAAGCTGTTGTGCTTGCAGCTTTTCGACTTTGAGTTTTATTTGCATTGTTGGACCCAAATTTTCTGCTGCAAAGAGGCGGATGCGTATCTTGGCTACAATAAGGTAGGTGTCTAAGTCGATGTTCCTTCCGTGTATCACTACCTGATTTATTTGGGTAGAGACAGCCATGCAGATTGATGGATGTGTTTATGCTGGAAACTAGTATCGCATACTACCATATTTCCACCTCCGACGAAGTCGATCAGCCTCAGTCCTTCGGGACGTTTCGTCATGTAGGCTGCATTTTCCGACAGTAATTCTGCATAGTAATCCGATATATTACAAAATCGTTGAGCACTTTATGCAACAAAAATGGATCTTGACAAAGTTGCTTTTATCAAATGTACACAGATGCAGCATTCATTATTTTGTCTTCTTAAACTTTCTACTTCACTATCAGCTCTCTAACCAGTTCTTCTTCATATCAAAAGCCGCAGATGATTTCAATTTGCTACAAGAACATAATTTACAATCTAGTACTACCTAACGCGTGTTGGAATGCCTTCTACACGAAACTCAACTTTCAGAAATTTCCTTTTCTATGCATGCAACGGTACCAGCGGCAATTTTATGAGCAAAATTGGCAGCTTGCAAAGCTTAGTCAGTCATTTCCAACCATAAAATCAGCAAACAAAATAGGATTTACTTTTTACAACAACAATTCGAATGTCCGGTTTCGTTCGTTGTTAGTTTAATCCGACACCTGTACTCGTATGTGTCCTAATGCTGGCTGAACGAACTGTGCGGTTAGCCACATGGTTTTCCGCTCAACTGGTTTGTTTATTAGTTGATTAGTGGTAGCATATGCATGAGCCTAGATCTTCGTACTTACGTATATACATACATATATATGATTGGCTGCTGCGTTAGTTGGTTTATCTTTTCCTGTGCACGCAACGCAGCTTAACCCGTTTTACCAGTTTGAGAGTTTACCATTTAATGCCGTAGTTCTAGCGAAATTTCACCGATAAACCGAAGCGTTTGGATATCAATTGAAAAAGCTTCTATGCTCTGTAGTAAATAGATGGTTTCATTAATTCTATGTATGCAGGTTTGTAAGTGTTGGTATACGATTTTTTGCGACTGTAATTGCATTTTCTGTTCCATGTTAGATTCCTTGACACACTGACATCCTTTCAAGGCACCACTGATTACTGGTCACTGATCAAGTGGAAATGTTCCGTTTGGCCAATAGCCACCCCTTGGTCGGTCGCACTTTAAATGAAACGATTTATGGGCGCACACATATGTATATTGAAATTTTGAACAAGGTGCTCACACACAGGGTGTGCAATGGGGCACCTGTTAGCTTGAACGCAAGATTATTTGAAAAGTTGAAAATATTGTGTGTTATACGCTTAAGAGATAATAGCTATTCCTCATTTTAATAGCTTCTACAGAGATCGGTTTACGTTGCTCGAAATGTGTTGTACGAATATACAATAGTCCAGCGCTTTATTGTTATTATTTCATTTCTCTAAGAACCCGCATTTTGGTTCAGGAGTCTCTGTAAGCTCTTTGTTTTTCGTTCATTGAGCAAAGGCTAGAGTGTACGCGTTGAAATGCTTGTGTGCAGATTAGTTGGTTGCTGGTGCTATTAGAAACTGCTCACTTCCACCTCAACTTGTGAAAACTGGAATCTCAGGGAAGCTAATATGCTTGCATTTGGTTCCTCGCAGCGCGCTCTTTCCCAGCGCGCTCGCCAGTTTCATTATCTCCCAGAGCATCACTATGTCGCAGCATATAAAAAACTGGGTAAATGTGGCAATAAAAATGTCTCAAGGGTTATAGCTAACAATCTATAGTTAAATCGACTAATATAAATAAAAATAAGTATCGAAAAATAACGATGAACATATCGTCGTAGGTCGTTCGACCAGATTCCTTGCTGGCGGGGGTGACCTCTTAGTCTGCAGTGACTCGTCAGAAAACCTGTTATTATCCTTAGTCCCTCTTTGGGGAGGTTATGTTTTTCCTGTACCTTGAACGATCTTAGCCTCCCAGTAAGCATTTAACCTGGCGAGGACCGGCGGTATTATCCCGGTCTTGATCTCTGCGTCTGTTCCTCTACTTCCTGAGTTCTTCTTTGATTGTGCTAGGTCTGATCACAAGGAAGGGCTCAGACCCAAAATAGTTGGATAACATTGTGCTCCGCCAGGACGTTAAGACTATCAATGCACTCAAGAATCAAGGAGTACCTGGCCTCAAATTATGAGCGGGCCTTGAGTGGCGCCTGGCTATCACTCAATATTAGAATTTTATCACTACGGTAATTTCTACGCCAGTCAATCTCTGCACACAGACTAATTGCATAGATCTCCGCCTGAATGATACTCGGGTACGCTCCATTGGGTACCCAGAGCTTAAGCCTTGGTCCGTAAATGCCTGCCCCAATGCCGTAGGGAGTTTGGGAGCCGTCGGTGAAAATCTGTAGGAGTTCGTCCATAACTAAGCTCCACAGGAGAGGGGATAACTATCCTTGTATTAAGTAGCCTAGTTAGTGTCCGGTCGACACCAACCTGACAAACGCCCCCTCAATATCGATGATCTCACAGAGTACTGCCTCACCACACTCATATAGTATAAATTGTACAGAAGTCTTTTTAAACAACTAAATAAATATTGTAGGCATTAACAACTGCCTGATTATCGAATAATCTAGTAATATGGTTCGATGTATTTTCTGTTCAGTTAACTGCAATAATCGCCTCACATTGACACACCCTGTATGCGTACACACTATTTAAGTTTATGCATTCACACATTTGCTCAATTTATTTCACTCCATTCGTTACATTTCACTCGTCAGCCTCAGTCACATCATCGCTGCTCCTCCTCTATTTACCGCCTTATTATTGTTAT
>NW_016186494.1:0-4617 GCF_001687245.7 Rhagoletis zephyria | reverse complement strand
TTTCGATGAAATTTGGCACACTGATCGCCTAAAAAAAGTTTACATATATCGATATATATACATATAACGATAACTCGATTTTGATAGTTCCATAAATTTCCATTTTTATCGAAAAATTTCGATAAATCGATACACTCTGGTAACTCGATGAAATTTCATAAATCGATAATTAGAGACAAATCGATAAATTCATGTGATCTTAGAAATTTCGATAACCTGATATACATTGAAAATTCCAAAACCCTCGACCCCATAAGCCGACAACTTTTGATAGCTACTACAAAATTTCGATAAATCAATGAATATTGATAACACGATAGACTGAAAGAACTCGTAACATCACGACAACTCGCTAAATTTCGTTAACTCGAAAAAAATTCGATAAGTATAAATTTTGGCCATCGATAAATATTAATCGTTCAATAAGTGTCATATAAAATAAAATTTCATTAACGTGATAAATGTCGATTATCCGATAAACTCTTATTACTCGATAGCTATCGGTATATTTCAAAAACTAAGTTTCTACGATAAATTTGAAAAACTCGATACATTCCGATAACTTAATAACACGATAATGGATGATACGATGAATTTCAATAGCCTTAAATTTTCGTAATAAGAAACTTTATAACTTTCGATAACTTAGCGAAGATTGCAATGACACCTGTAACACTTCAATGACTGCACCCAACAAGCTGCTTGGAGATCAACATCCAATTTAAGCAAACCGCAGTGCACAAGAATCTATTCTATTGTAAAAAGAATGTATTCTATATAGAGTCCGACCGATTAATCGGCATCGGCTCGTATCGGCACAAAACTGAACATCGGCATCGGCATCGGCATCGGCCTTTTTTCGCCGATTCTTTAGAATTTCTTTTCAAATGTTCAGGTGAAGCCCACATTAAAAAACATTTGCAGACAGCTGACAAAAATGGTTTTTTTTTTTTTTGTTGAACGTGTTTCTCGTTTTTTCCATACAAAAGTATGTGCGACAATTTTCTTTTATATGGAGAACACTGCCAGCAAAAAAATTGCCAAAAATTAACGGGATTTTATAGCAGCTTGAAACTTGCACTTCATTATACTAGAATGAAATGGTCTGCAAAACTGCATACCAAAATTCTGATTAAAGAGTTTGAAATTTTGGTGAAAATAAGCATAAAAAAATAATAAACATTAAATAAAAAGACAAAATTGATCAAAATATCGCAATTCTTTTATTTTGTGGACCACTATATGTATGTACATACATACCTAGCATATAAGTTCTTATGCATTGAGTGCAAAAGAGGGTATTTTAGTTCAAAACGAAATGAAATTACATGTTCCTAAATATCTTTTGCTCAGCACCATATAAAAAGTGTTTTATGTAATGTACATAAATGTGATTTATGTACATATATTTTTACACATACATATGTATGTACATACATGTGTATGTAATGTTGCATAACAAGCCAATTAATTCAATTATTTTTTTTCTTTTGTTTTTTTTTTACGCCGTGAAATGAACTGATTTTATGAATTAATACATTTATTTGTAATTTTTTATGGAATCCGCATCGGCATCGGCATCGACCGATTCTTTCCCCATAAGCCGATTAATCGGCATCGAAATCGGTACCTGAAAAAAAATTGGAATCGGTCGGACTCTAATTCCATATAAACAGTTTCAAATTTTATACAAAATTTAGGAAAATTCGAAACATTTTCATCAAAATTTCAATTTTTTATCTGAACTTTTAAAACTTCTTTGGGTATGCAGTTTTATAGCCCATAAAATTTTAGTCTAATAAAGTGCAAGATTCAACCGCCTGAGAAATCGCTTTTTTTTTGGTGACAGGTTTTTGTATTTTTTAACCGACTTCCAAAAAAGGAGGAGGTTATCAGTTCGTCGGAATATTTTTTTTTTATTTTTTTTATTTTTTTATGTACATATGTTACCGCATAACTTTGGATTTCGATTATTCTTTTTGCATCGGAAAGGTAGTGTCTCAGAGGTGGTCCCATACTAATCTGGTTAAGATCGGATCAGCGGATCATGAGATATATAAATATATATTTTTTTTTTATATGGGAGTTGAAGTCGGTTTTTTTTTTTGCTAAAAATTACCTTTCCGATGCAAAAAGAATTATCGAAATCGGTTGACGCGGTTCAAAGTTATGCGGTAACATACATAAAAAAAAAAGCTTCCGACGAACTGATAACCTCCTGCTTTTTTGGAAGTCGGTTAAAAACACCGCAAAAGCAGCCTCCAAACAAAAGTTCTCAAAAATCAATGCGATTTTTTAGGCGGTTGAAACTTGCACTTAATTTGACTAAAATAGTATGGGTTATAAAACTGCATAGCCAAGATTCAGTCAAAAAGTTGAAATTTTGATGAAAATTTTTCGATTTTTCCTAAATTTTGTATAAGGTTTGAAACTGTGAATGCTGCTTATTCAAACGAACGTTGCTTCAAGAAGGCCCAAAACAAACAAAGAAGGCCCAAAGGCCCAAACGAAAAAAAGGCCCATATTTGCTACAATTTACCAAAGTGGCAAGCGTGGTGGACCATATGCCACTAAATTTGCAATGTTGTCAAAATGAGTGAAAAATCCATTGAATTTTTCGTTGTTTTTTTTTAAGCTAAAATTCTAGGGACATTTCTTTTTAACAGTCAACAGCTTTCCATTTTATTTGAAAATCCATTTTACTAGCTTCACGCACCCGCCAACTTTGTTTCGCTTGAGCACTGATGAAAAATATGCATCAATCACATTTCAAGTGGCCACAACTCTTACAGCTCACTCGCAACTATCATTCATGGTAGTAGTCGCTGATGGTCGGTCACCCTTCATTTCGTTAACACATTGTGCGCTGCATGCGAAAACAATTTAAACTGGCATTCCCCTCATTTTCACACGCGCTAAAACACCGACAGCTAACAGCGCCAAAATGCGAAAATGCAAAAAAAAAGAAACATGTACATAGTACTCGTTCTATAGATTAGGCCATCACTCATCGTCATCAACAACGCCAAACAATTGTGTACATGCACTAGGCGACATATGAAAGTTTACACCTTGTTCTAATATAAGTTAATTAAGTATTTTCGTGAACAATTTGTTGCATTAATTATTTATGAAACTATAGTTCATTCAATAATATTAACATTACAAATCAAAGTTTCAAACTGTATATAAAGTTAGTTCAAAAAAAATTTCATCAATATTTTTAAATTTTATTTAGAATTTCCAGAAAATTTTCGAGTATAAAGTTCGACCGGCTAAAAAATCGCGTTAACTTAAATTTTTTTTTGGAGACTGCTTTTTTTTTTCTTTTTTTATATAACAAATGCAATTTACAAAAACTGGTGTCGATTTTATGAAATTTTGCTTCTAACGGTCTCTGGCATTTTATTACATAAGGAATTCTTGCCTATATGGGAAAAGGTGCAGAAATCCGTAAAAAAAAAATCTCAAAAATCAACGGGACTTTTTAGCCGTTGGAAACTTGCATTCCGTTAGACTAAAATTGAATGGGCTACAAAACGGAACACTCGAAAATTTTCTAGAATATCTGAACAAAAAGTTGAAGTTTTTGATGAGATTTTTTTGAATTTTTATGAACTTAATATAAAGTGTGAAACTTTGTTAAATATGGTTTACATTATAGAATGAATTATATTTTCATAAATATTTAATGTAAAAATGAAAATAATTGTGAACATTATTTATATTAGAACTTTGCGTACACTTTCATTTGTCGCCTAGTGCATGTAGGTATACAAGTATGTATACTTGGTATGTGCGATTATGTGAGTGTGGCAACAACAATTTGTGCTGGCATGAAAAGTGTGAAAAGTTTACATTAATGGGGCACGACTTTACATACTTAGTTGGCTACAACAAAAGAGGGGGAGGAGAATGGAAATAGTTACATATATTGTTGTTGTTGTTTAAGGTTTGTCGGCTACTCTTTTCAGCACTGTTTACACTATTAAAGACGCTTTGTTGTTGTTTGTGTCGTCGTTGTTATTATTGTTGTTATTGTTCGCCCGTTAATCGTTTCAACACTAATTACCACTCATTAAGTTGTCTTAACCCCAAATACTTAGTAGCGCGTCTCATGCTGCCCCCCTTCTCACCCCTGCCGCAGTTAAGACCAGTCGGTTTCCCTATAGCGGCCCCTCAATTGCAATTTAACCCTTTTAAAACTATGTTTTTTAAAACAAAATTCCTTGCACATAGCGCTGGCTGGCCGACTAGCTGCTGCTCGACGCTTCAATTTTTCACTTTCCAACTCACGAACTTTTAACAGTAGTATTTGTATGGTGTTGTTTGACTGTTAGTGTACATACATATGCGTGTGTATGGCCGCGTGAAATCTCCATTTATTTACTTTAGTAATAATGCGCCAAAAAGTATGTTAAGGAATTTTCTCATTATTTTTGAAAGCTTGACAAATAACCATAGAGATCTTTGAATATTTTACGAGCTTGCTGGAGCTTATACATGAACAATTGTTTGAACAAAATTTTCTTAAACAAATTTCAGTATTCTCGAATAAGTTTTTAAACAGAACTCTTGCGTGCGCTACGCTATCAACTTTTAGGTGTAACGCATAAA
>NW_016186493.1:0-4617 GCF_001687245.7 Rhagoletis zephyria | reverse complement strand
GATGCTGCAAATCCGAGAAAGCAAAGAAAAAAAAATACAAATAAGTCAAGGACATAATTGCGTAAATCCATACAAGGCTTGCCAACCGTCTTCCTTTGCCACGAAATGTCCTTCGTCCTCCCCAAAGAGTAAAAGGTCTTCCTCGGAATTACTTTCAAAAATAGAAGATAACGAAAAGAAATTGAAAATGTGCTTAACTTAAAAGATATTTTAGATAATACAAATAAAACAAATACTAAGTATGCAAATATATGAACATTTTTGAGTTTCTTTCTGACCGTAAATTTTTAAGAAAATAATATCCTACCTCTTTTGTATTCCATGCAGTAGTGAAAGTGAAAAAACTTCGATGGTCCAGTAATTTAAATGTGCCTGAGTGCAAAAACGCCCTATCTCAGAAAAATTTTCAAGAATGCCCTATCTCAGCTACCGCTTCAAAAACGCCCTATACTATCACCATATTTTCAATATATTTTTGTACAAAATTTCTTCAAAATAATTCTGAAGTAGGGCGTTCTTGAGCCATTTTCTGAGATAGGGAGTTTTCACACCGGCTGATCGATCTTCCACTTAGCCGTCGATAAGTACATACATACATATATGTATGAAAATGAATTTATTAATATGCATAAAAGGCATGTTCCCATTTTTTTTTTCGAAAAATGAAACGAGTGCTGTATCCTCCTGAAGCAAAGACGTATTCACACAAAGTTCTCCTTAAAAATTATTTTGTCCTCCCTTAGGCGTTTTGAAAGTTGGCAAGCCTAATTCATACACATTTAGTTATGTATGTATGTGTATGTATGAAAATTTTACCATACATTTACACCTTTGCCCCAAACTGCACTCAGTTTATTGACTGATAATGATGATACAGAGTGTAAATATATAATTCATACTAATGAAAACATGGCTGATAAGTTACATACACATTTTTGTTCTTTTAAAATTAGAGCAAATTTTCATTGCAAGGTTTTGTACACCTTACACAAGATTAAAATTCTTTTTACAAGATTATACCGGCCATACATATACATATATTCGTACGTATTTATGTATGTATATACATTTGTTTGTACACATGTACATATCGATTCCTTTGCTCGAAATTATCGTATGTGGCCAAAAACCAAATCTGGTTTAGATTGCAAATATCAAAAGAAAATTTTACATGTGCTTAGATAATTAACTAATACGTGTAAATATTTTTGTATTGCAGTGTATTGTACGAATGTATATAACTTGTGTATAGTACGAATGTATATAACTTGTGTATAAGTGAACTAAATTCGACATTTCCAGCAGGTGGCAACCCTCTTCAAAATATTTTCAAACTATTACTTTCTGAAATCCCTTTCGTTAAGCACCCATATGGTGATACATATTTCTCTTGCCTAAAATGATTTTTTAAATAGGTGGCAACCCTCCTATTGTTCAGCTAAAAAACTAGTTTTTTCCAAAATCCATTTAATTTGATACCCAGTTTGTAATAATTGATTATTATTTTTTTTTAATAATTTTAATATAATTTTTTAAAAGGTGGCATCTCGTTTAAAAAAGTAAAACCTTATTGCACATACAGTCCAAGCCTTTTATTTTGACACCTCATGATGGCATTGATTATTAAATAATTTTAGTTTAATTGTTCAAAAGGTGGCAACTCTTTGCGAAAAACTAAAACCATATACTTGTGGTCAGCTGATTAAGTTACGTGACACTTTAACCAGTTTTGGATATTTTTCTTTTGCTTACTAATGTTTACTGAGCATTTTACTTTTATTATATGGATGAAAATGCCTAGCACTGTCAGCGAAAAAAAAAATTAAAAAATCATCACGTATTTCTACCATCTTCAAATTTGCACTTGATCCTACTAAAATTTAATGGGCTATAAAACTGCATACCTAAAAATTTTTCTTAATTAAAATTTTTAAAAATTTTGAATTTGTGGGTGTAATTAGTAAGGTTTGTTGAATTTGTATAAGTTTTGTAGAAAATTTGAAATGTGGATTAATATGGTTTTGGCCATAAAATAAACTTAAAAAAAAAAGGTTAAACATTAAAAAATAAAAGAGAATCGAACGAACAATACAGATTTGATGACATGAACAATCGTGGCGTTAAATATTTAATGCGTCAAATCTCCGAACTCAATTAAGATGTTTCATTTCAATAAAAGTCCTATATAATTATTATGAAAAGACGTAAATCATTTCCGTTTTAAAATAAACGTCACACGAGATGAGAAAATAAATGTCCCACATAATTATTATGAGGAGACGTGAATCCTCTGTTGCCATTGTGTGACTAAAGGGGCAATTTGACCCTTTTTAGGCGCCAATACCCTTTGACCCGACTTTTTGAAAGTCGAGTTTTCCGGTCGAAAAATATCGATTTTCAAGAATTCTGACCATTTCTACGAAAAGTTTTTTCCCATATAAAATACTTGAGCGCCTTGAAGGACCTCCAAAATTTTTTTATATTTCAAAATAATAAATCAAGGTCTATTTTTCGATATAGAAGGATCCTGGGGGTGGGAGCATAAAAATTCCGACTTTGCTTTTTTGCATGCATTTTTGGACCACCCTAATGTACATATATATAAACGTTAGTCCTTATCAAACTTTTTAAAAGGCATATTGTGTGTAGACTAAACGCGATATTAATGAAGTTCAAAACAAAATGTGTTTATCAAATCTAAGCAGACGCGTTGGAGATGTAAAGCATATATACATATGTATATACATACATACATACATATGTACATGCACTCCGTAAATAATGAATTCATGAAAGGACGTCTAGAGATAACATTCATTACCCAGCCAGCAGGAAAACGTAAATTTTGCCGACAGTGGGATCTAGTACAATTTTCCGTATACAGAAACGAATAGAAAACGACTACAGTTATCATTAATTTTCGTATCCGGAAAACGTTCGAAAAAATATGATGTTATTTGAAAACAATAGTTGTATTTTATTTGTTCAAGCTGAACATTTGCCGCACACTTAAGTGGGAAAACAGATCGTCAAAGTATCCGAAAATGGAATCGGTAGACGGACAAAAATCCACACCCCATCCACTCTTTTTTCCTGTGAACTTGAAAGGGTATTATGGGTAGCTTAGTCTGACCAAAGGCAAATACAGTAGTATCGGAAAAAAGACTGAAGCTAGCGAAAAAGTATTCTTTGCGCTTTTAGGACCTCTACCATTACGATTTTCGAGTTCGGTATGGGGCTCCACTTGACTCATACAATAAGGTGTTCATATGGATTGGCAGGTATCAAAGGAAGCGGGATATCTAAGTGCAACTCCAGATCAGAAGGTGGCATGCAAAACTGACGTCGATTTGAAAGCAAATAAATATGTGAATCGAAAACTGAAACTTGTCGAATAGTGTCGGAGAGCCTTTGGTCGTCAAGTATACTGTTGCAGTATAGGGCGTCAAACCTTGGTCAAAACTATTGTTTTCTATGCTAAACAAGGTCAGGAGCGGCTCTTAATGTTATGTTGGTTGTTCTACCTCTGGATTTAGCGATTGAAGAGTTGGCAATGGAGACGATGTGTCGACTGCATTGTTTGGCATTGCGGTCTGTCCTTAGGAGATCCGGGTACAGATACCCAGTTTCTGAGAAGGTTTTCTTATCTAGGTATATTTTAGAATAAAGTACGTCGTTAGCTTTCCTAAAAGGAAATAATAGAATCATTCAGACACTTCGCCGAGGAGCTCGGTAAAAACTTTCTACATCGAAGACTCCAAGACTGAAAACTGAACTGGAGCTGGATGGCATCTGGCGAGAAACTTCAGACGCTTTTCTGC
This sequence comes from Rhagoletis zephyria, assembly GCF_001687245.7. NCBI lineage: Eukaryota > Metazoa > Arthropoda > Insecta > Diptera > Tephritidae > Rhagoletis > Rhagoletis zephyria. The sequence continues at coordinate 796 of NW_016186493.1, read as the reverse complement.
TTTCGGTACGAGTGTAAATTGAAGACGTCACAGCAAAGAATCGGTTCTATGAGATTACACTTTGCAACTACAACCAGCAACATACGCACATACATATCTACTACATGCCAACAAATATTTCTCCCATTCATACCTAGTATGTACAATAATTAGGAATCCGATTTCGATTGCGGCTGTGGTGGTGACAGACGGCGACAGCGACGATGATGACGACGGCCACGACCACGACGACGCAGATAGCCAGGCAGTAACGCTACCGAACGCCAGCGGCCAGAGCAAACGCAAAGGCAACAAAGCAACAGGCAGCCGTGACAGTCGTTACCAGACGTTTAGCGCGCATAGAACACGTTCTACGAGAAAGAAAAGTTTACGAGATAAGTGGTGAAACTCGTCGAAAAAGAAATCACAGACAAATGAAAGGCCGGGAAACGGAAATTTATTCCTTTGTGAAATAAAATCATCAACGGTAAAGCGGAATAGGCATAACTTAACGTAAAGTTCCTTTATGAATTGCGATGCAGATCGCGTGTTTGGAAATCCGTTACTACTACTACTATTTATTTGACTTGCTTAAAAACGTTTGATTGCCGTGTTTAAGCGTTCCAAAGACATTCTCGTAATCAACTGCGATAGATAAGAAAGTCAAAGTTCGACGCATTTCATGGACGTATGTACATGCATACATGCATCGTGTGTATTTGAGTACATACAATTTTTTTTTTTTGTTTTATGTGTATTTACTTTTCGAAATAAATAGAAAAAGTGTTTAAGTTTATATTTGGAAAAGTGCTTTGGC
>NW_016186491.1:0-4618 GCF_001687245.7 Rhagoletis zephyria | reverse complement strand
AATAAAGATATTAAAAATAAAATGTTAACAAGCCACAATAACATTGACATCTCCAGTTTGTTTACTTCAGTGTATGCCGACTATGGTTGCCATATGACATTTTTCGTTTGTACCATAACTTTAGTTTAAATATACCAAAATAGATTTAAAANCCACAATAACATTGACATCTCCAGTTTGTTTACTTCAGTGTATGCCGACTATGGTTGCCATATGACATTTTTCGTTTGTACCATAACTTTAGTTTAAATATACCAAAATAGATTTAAAAGCAGCATGCTGAAATGTTTTTTTGCTGAAGTTTTCGGTTTTGGTAGGTTGATTGTTGAAATGAAAATATTATAATTTTAAAGCTACATCTGTAGCTATATCTATTAAATTTTTTTTGGATCAATGATGGGTGTTTGGAGGAGATACTTCTGTTTTTGAAAGCGTCACTACGTGATATCACAAATAATTATGAGAAAAATAACTTATTCATTCCGATATAATTAGTGTGTGTAAGGTTTTTCTTATCCAAAACTATTCAATTGTATAAAATGCCAAATCGGCGAAAATGTACCAAGCAGAAAATAAATTTCCAAATTAATAACCAGTGGCAACTGTGCAAGTGATCAACTGTTTCGAAGGTTGCAAGTTTTTGCAAATTTTGCGTTCTCGTACTTCTGTTGATAATTCGTCTCTTTGAGAGTGAATGCTGCTAAATTCTCAGAACTTTTGCTGCTGGAGAATTTTGTCCTCTCAATACGAGTACATACCTATATTTACCCATAGTTGGTATGATTGCCGCACTGAGTGCCATACCTGTATAAGAGCTTTGAGCTTGCGCTTGCTAGCTTGTTTTTTTTTCTAACCGACTAGCCAGGAAAAATACTAGTTTACAACTAGAATTTCCTGACTGAAACCGAACTAGTTCGAATATGACCAGACTTGTACCAAGTTCAAAACGATTTATTCATGCCCTATTTTATTTGACTTCGACAGTTTAATACAATAGTGTACACAAAGTATTAAAACTTTTATTTGGGTATATTGTAAACCATTAAAGTGCGTACGTATTCAATTATAGCACACCTGTTAAATAATGATTAATAATCATAATGATTATTGAATATAATATAATATATATAATTGAAAATTGTTAATTAATTCATTAATTTTAATTACATGATTATTTTGTTATTTTTGATTATTTTAAATTATTTTTTACTTTTTTTTTAATTACACGATTAGATAATATAATTATTTGATTAATTTCAACTATCAATCAACAAGCCAAACTATAGACATAAATTAAGAATATTTAATAACTGCATGAATTATTTATTTATTTATTTATTTAATTCTCATCCAAATCTAAAATTGTATGCGTTAATTATTACTTTTATAAAATTTTAAAAAGAAAGGTCTGAAATGAGCAAGGTTAATGAATTTAATTTAATTAAAACTTTTATTCTTATTTAAGTTCACTCGAAAAGGACTAAAGTATTTAATTTATTTTTAAATAAAATGTTTTCCTTTCCATATTCAATATTATTAAAAAAATATAAATATAGTACTTATTGGTGCTGAAAGCTTTTACATTTAATATCATTTAATGGAAAATGCATTTAAATGCATTTGTGTTCGGAAGTTTTAAATATTTATGTATTTATTTTTCCTTTTAATTAATACTCAAAAAATTTAACACTAATTATTGACAAATCTAAGGCTGCTAAATAAAAATATGTAATGTATTAAAGTGTACTAAGTCAAAAGTTTTTATTGTATATTCATGAATTCATTTTATTTTTTGACTCCCAAAATAGTGGTTTCGGTCCATAATTGGACCATAATTTTTCTGTCTATTTTGAACTAGTATGAGACTGGTATATTTCTGACCGAAATCTGATAATTTCCATCTCGTAGGACATCCACATGTTAAAAATGNTTATTTTAAATTATTTTTTACTTTTTTTTTAATTACACGATTAGATAATATAATTATTTGATTAATTTCAACTATCAATCAACAAGCCAAACTATAGACATAAATTAAGAATATTTAATAACTGCATGAATTATTTATTTATTTATTTATTTAATTCTCATCCAAATCTAAAATTGTATGCGTTAATTATTACTTTTATAAAATTTTAAAAAGAAAGGTCTGAAATGAGCAAGGTTAATGAATTTAATTTAATTAAAACTTTTATTCTTATTTAAGTTCACTCGAAAAGGACTAAAGTATTTAATTTATTTTTAAATAAAATGTTTTCCTTTCCATATTCAATATTATTAAAAAAATATAAATATAGTACTTATTGGTGCTGAAAGCTTTTACATTTAATATCATTTAATGGAAAATGCATTTAAATGCATTTGTGTTCGGAAGTTTTAAATATTTATGTATTTATTTTTCCTTTTAATTAATACTCAAAAAATTTAACACTAATTATTGACAAATCTAAGGCTGCTAAATAAAAATATGTAATGTATTAAAGTGTACTAAGTCAAAAGTTTTTATTGTATATTCATGAATTCATTTTATTTTTTGACTCCCAAAATAGTGGTTTCGGTCCATAATTGGACCATAATTTTTCTGTCTATTTTGAACTAGTATGAGACTGGTATATTTCTGACCAAAATCTGATAATTTCCATCTCGTAGGACATCCACATGTTAAAAATACCAGTTGATTGCATCGAAAAAATATAGTTGGCTGACTAGTTGGGCATGCGGTTCATACTAGTTGTGAGGTAGTTTACAAGTAGTACATTTGACTACAGGGTGTTGTTGGCCACTGTAGCNATTAATACTCAAAAAATTTAACACTAATTATTGACAAATCTAAGGCTGCTAAATAAAAATATGTAATGTATTAAAGTGTACTAAGTCAAAAGTTTTTATTGTATATTCATGAATTCATTTTATTTTTTGACTCCCAAAATAGTGGTTTCGGTCCATAATTGGACCATAATTTTTCTGTCTATTTTGAACTAGTATGAGACTGGTATATTTCTGACCAAAATCTGATAATTTCCATCTCGTAGGACATCCACATGTTAAAAATACCAGTTGATTGCATCGAAAAAATATAGTTGGCTGACTAGTTGGGCATGCGGTTCATACTAGTTGTGAGGTAGTTTACAAGTAGTACATTTGACTACAGGGTGTTGTTGGCCACTGTAGCCAAAGAGTTATACACAACTTTCTACAAGGAACGCGATGAATTGCCAAATGAAATGTGAAATGTCATAACTAGGCACTTGGTACATCACCTGAAATCTTAGTCAGATTATTTTTCGGATGGTAGTAGTAATATCAACAATTTCTTTCTTCGCATTAAAATTTAAAGTATGTATACTATTTCTAGTAAAAGCACTGCCTTTGATTTTTAGTAATTTGATGTGGGGTTCCATAAAATGAAATGCGTTTAGTAAGGGTTCCATCATCGTAAAAGTTTAAGAACCCCTGCGGTACAACATAATAATCTCGTTACTCGCATCTTCCGTATATGCACCATCAACGTGAATCAATTGGTTCTTTCCCTAACGATCCGGACCGGATCCGGTAATTAGAGAATAAGCGAAAAGTTTACTCTCAAAAATGGAACATAATCCAGAAGTACGGGAACGCAAAAAACCACATTTCGTGCCCAGAATTTGAGAAACAGCTTATTGGCTTTGTTTTTGTTTTTGTCACTTAAATGCAAACTCTTGGAAATTGAATTTTTGCTTCACAAATTTGATTTTAAGAATATAAAGACTGTAAATACATTCACTATTCCTTAAAAGCACCAAGTAAATGCAGGCAACATGTAAACACAAAATAGCCCGGAGAAAAAGTCCGGGCTGTTTCGGGCAGGAAGAAGAAGACACTTACGATCCAATACGTTCCAATTTTCGCTCTCTACTCTCTGAAGTGAGAGTAAAAAGTGAGTAACAACAAAAAGTACGGGAACAAAAAAACCATTTTTCCTGTAAAAACGTCAACCAGTGATTGATTGCTTGACACTTTTCATGATTTTACCAGAAGAAAAAGTTCGGGAAAATCTTGCAACTTCATTCTCTATACAACTCTCCAAAAGTCGCTCTCATTTACAGGATTTTGGAGTACGGGAACATTTTTCCTGCAACTTCCTGCAAGTTCGTGTAAAATCCTGTAAGTAGTACTGGATCAGAGCTATTGTGCGGTAACGAAACTGTTTTTCGTATCGATACTAAAGTGTGTTGCGTGCAGCGTTGCCACAGACACATTTTTTTTTCCTACCAAAATTTCCTACCATAACCAACCAAAACCTACCAAACATTTTTTTGAGTTTCAATATTTTTTTTCAATGTCAAATTTATTAAAAACATAGCTAACATAACATTTAGTAAAAATAAATTACAGCTAGTGCAATAAAAACAAATTAACTGCGTATAACGATTCATTTTACTGTACATACATACATATCGTCATTAGATACGAATATAGACGCGAAGAAGGACTCTTCACATAGGCGAGGGCAAAGAAAGACGCGTTAACCTCTTTGATGGCAGCAATTCCCAGGTCTGCAGTGTATCCTTTAGATGTACCGCAGAAAGTCTCGGAACCATGCAAACTCATTTAGGCTCCACTCTTTGCAAGACAGTCA
>NW_016186490.1:0-4618 GCF_001687245.7 Rhagoletis zephyria | reverse complement strand
AAAAAGCCGTTGGGATTAATTAATTAATTAATTAATTAAAAAAAACGGGGGATACCATTGAATTTAAAACGTCCCAATTATTGCTCAAAAGTTACAACTTGCACAGCGTAATTTAAACCCAGCTTATTCTTTTGTTTTCCATTTCAGCGATCTAAATGCTTATTCCTTGTCTTAACTTTTGAAGCACCGATGAAAATGAATTACACTTACATTTATCGATTTATTAAGAGATTACGAATAGAATCATATATAAAACATAGGTGTGCCCACAAATTCAAAAATTAAACGCTTTTTGTTTTGAAAGTCTACTTGCTTTTTAGATTTGCCCATGTACATACACACATACATAGTACATAGTAGTTAAAACGGAATAAAAAAGTATACCAAAACAATCGAGTTGCTTGAATAAAAATCTCTTGAAAAGGGTAAAGCAAGTTCAATGAAAAACTGTCAAAATCAATAAGATGAAAAGCAAAAACTGACTGACTAAAAAAGCTAAAATCCAAATATATCTATGTATGACAAAAAAGCATATCGCCAACTGACATGCAAAAAGCAGTAAATAAATTTTTTGTTTTGTTTTGCATAAAACGATATGGGGACTTGAAATTCGATCAATCAATAAAAAACTTTTTGATTTTTTCTTAGTTATGGCCTTTTACATTTCATGTAACTGCGCCTATCCACATTAGGTCAAACGATTACTTTTTCTGTGCGAAATTAATAGCAGCTAAAATATTGCATCATTTTAATGTAAAAAGATGGCAAACATTAAAATAAGTGTAAAGGCAGTAAATAAAATGTGAAAGCATGACGACTTGTCTTTCGTAAAACAGACTTTTCTGTTTTTTTGTATGTTCCAATGATGAGTATATGTGTTTAGGTAGTACTCAAAAACAATGTCCACTTAGCTTGGTTTTGACACAAGTTATTTTCTTAGCATACTCAACCCCCTCGCTCTTAAAATGAGCTGCATAATAAAATAAATATGGTCACATGTACATAAATGGTTTCTTCTAGCGACTAATTATGGCATTATCGAAATTCTTAACTTAAAAAAAGAAAAATATTTACTGCATGTCTCGCAGATATGTCTTGAGGAGAGATCCCTAAAACAGCTAGTCTTCATAACACAGTTCATTTTCACTTGAGGTTTCAGTATTCCCAAATTCTCCACCGATATTATTATATTCAGAATACGAATGTTTTTGAAACTAATTTGTGAAAAGAATGTTCAAAGCTCTATTCACTTTGAGCAAAAAAAATTCGAAATTGCAATCCGTAAATTCTCTCAAGGATTTGGCTTTTTGCAAAGGCTGCTCATCAATGGTCTTTGCGAATCGGCGCAAGTGTGTTTGTAATATAGCCATGGCTACGCTACAGAAGATTAAATGTAATCCAAATTGAGGCTGCTATTTTTATTATTATTTTTTTTTTTGCTATCACATATTACCATTTTCACTATTTATCACCATTAAAATGGATTATTTATCACCAAAAAATTTAGGAGATATGTTTGGAGATAGCTAAAAATTCGGAAAAATTTTAGCTTTCCTATTTTAGCATTAAACGATAGCGAAAGTTAGAATCCGGCTGATGGTCAACACAGTTGGCTTTTTGATTTCGAAAATAACTTCATCAGCAAGAAACGCTATGTTTTCAGATCTAAATATTTTTGCATCCTTTCCAAATTGTTTTCCATACTTTTCATCTTTCTTTGATAAATAATTGCAAAAAATACGCGTTTTTCTTCTAAGAGTTTAATGGAACTTTCGCAAATATCAGCAGCACCAAATTTTTTTTCAACATGGTTGACAACCGAAAAAGGCCTTTCTTTTTTCGAACATCCATCAGCCAAACTTCAAACAACTCGCCTTTTGTGATAGCATGATAGCCCAAAAAACCCAGTTTTCTTGAAAACGGTGGNTATCAGCAGCACCAAATTTTTTTTCAACATGGTTGACAACCGAAAAAGGCCTTTCTTTTTTCGAACATCCATCAGCCAAACTTCAAACAACTCGCCTTTTGTGATAGCATGATAGCCCAAAAAACCCAGTTTTCTTGAAAACGGTGGGTTAAGTAAAATAAAATCAACTCATTACATCTTAATTTATCCATTTCCGTTTCCATTTTGTTTACTGAAAGTTAACAATTTTAAAAGCTTACACAAATCATAAATGGAAATAAATTAGAAAATTTTTGAGGTTATGCAAATAAGTAACATACATAAAAAAAAATATATATATACATATATATATTCCGACGAACTGATAACCTCCTCCTTTTTTGGAAATCGGTTAAAAATAAACCGGTTGCGAGAACAACGTGTCAGTATCGTTTTGAAAGTGTAACTTTGTTTGATTTCTGTCTAACGATGATTTTTATTTTACAAAAACAGAGTGAGGTTTCTATTATTTTGGAGTATTCCCTACAGAATGGCAACAAAAAATAATGTAAAACTGCCTTTACGAAATTTTTACTTTCATCATTTGACCCAATGTGCAATCCAATGAAAAACGCATGAATAATTAAAATTTATAAAGCAGCTATACATACATATGTATATACCTAGTAGTTAACCAAATATTGAACTATGGGTATTAAAATATTTTACCGCGGGCTTATTTTCAAAGTTGGAACTTTTATGTACTTTGAAAAGTTCAGTAAACTACGATATTTTTGTCAACCGACTTAAGCAGGGATAGGGATCACACGATTTGTACATTTATACAGATTTGTCCATTTTCACCGTTACAGAGGGATGTTGTTTGCAAAGTTGTTATTGAGCCGAACTCATTCTCAATAAAATTTTCTAGACAACACCACTCTGTGACTACCAAATGTACAACTGTACAAATCGTGTGATCCCTGCTTTATGAATATGATCAAATGTACAAGAGCATTAGTAGTTTATGCCAACACCAACAAAAAAATACATATAATACATAAATAATTGATGAACATTAGTCACACTGTATATATGCGCATAATCAAAATAATTCCATATAAGCATGAGTTTATGTGAAGGGTTGTTCCTTGGAAGGTAAATCAGATAACGCTTATCACCACCCAAGTATGTATGTACCAGGGTTGTTGCGAATATTCGCATTCGCATTCGCAACCGCGGAACTTCCGCATAAATTTTAACATTCGCATTCGCTTTCGAATGCGAATATTGTGCAAGTGCCCCTAAAAATATATCAAAACACATTGAGCGCATGGAATGGAACAACAAAACGGATTTGATGGCTCATGGTACCGACAGCGGTGAGTAATTAATTTTGACTGCCTGAAACTAGGAAAAGCCAAGCTCAGCTAACTAATAAAAAAACTAATTACAAGCTGTTCATTACAGGTGAACCTTTCCAAGAGGTCACCCGGGAATTAAGCAAATCTGAGACCTTTATCGTCCGTGATTCCAATAATTGAAATTATTATAAAAAACGGGGTACCTTTTTAACAAAATAACAAGATTTTAAACTAATTCTGCTGGCAGCCACGACTTTCAACAGAATTTTCTTCGAAATCTTCATTCCTATAAAATAACAATTTATTAGCCATATCCACCTATTCACAACGTTGCGACGCTATAAGCACACATTTTTCAAACCAGTCACAGAAGACAGGATTAAAAATGAATTACAAAGACTAAAATCGAAAAACGCTGATGTCGTAACAGGTTCTCCAAATTCTGAAACAACCAAAAGAATTGGTTCTCCAAATTGGAACACAACGGTGTTTAAACAGCGATATTGCCATGATTAGGGCTGCCAGACGTCCCGGTTTTCCCGGACATGTCCCGGCTTTAGACTATATGTCCCGGTGTCCCGGTCCAACCTTAAAATGTCCCGGGTTTCGTTTAAGTGTCCCGGTTTTCGATTTGATTGCACAAATTTTGCATAAAAATTACTACACTGAGAAATAAAACGCGTTGCAGTGGCGTATCCAGGGGGGGATATGGGGGGATAGATCCGCCCCCTTCGTCATTGAACTACAATTATTTACTTTTGAATTAATAACACAATACTTTTTATCCTTCTAATTAAAATTTTTTTTTATTTCAAACGGATGGCAAATTATCTTTTAATGAATATATGAGTAGTCCACTTGCAAACAGCGTTATGTGATTTTATAAATGTAAACCATAAATTAAAAAAAAACGTCTACGACAACAAGTAACATCGCAACTGTATCTTTTTTTATTACCTGAAAATTTGCATAAATAATAGCCTAATACCATTAAAAAAATAAAATTGCAGTATGGTAGATTTGCAAATTTTATATTTAAAAATTTAATAATGCAAGTTTTGAAACAGTAACTTTTACATAGCTAGCTTTTTTAGCTTTTCGCGTTCTCTCCTCTAGGAAGATTGGTTTGAGTCTTTTTTGCGACCTCTTCCACTAGGCACCGAAACTACCACGTTTTCTTGCAGTTTTCTAATTTCATACGAAGAGGAGTGAAAGTGTATAAATAAGTATTATAGCGACTTTTGCAAGAGTAGTTAACATTTCGTGCTATTTTTTCCAGAATATAGAAAATTTTTTCACTCTGCTGTTAGTGGACATGACACCCACCAAAAACTAAAAATCTAAAAAAAAATTTACATAGCGCACTTTG
>NW_016186489.1:0-4619 GCF_001687245.7 Rhagoletis zephyria | reverse complement strand
GTTCGCAAGGGCAAAGAATTCCATTTGTATTCTTATGGGCGCTCACACACATCTGTCGTAACTTGCATTTTAAATTAATTTTTATTCTACAATTCTGAAAGATATTTTAATTCTCTATCTTTTGATGCATCAACTATTGCAAAAAATTAAGAAATAAGGAAGATATTGGTCAAAATAAAGTCTGCAATGTGAACGTGTTTGGTATTTTTGAAACGGTAATTTATCCACTAAACAGAATTAAACAGAAATTTCTCAATAAAATAAATTATATACCGCCACGAAGCCACTAAAGTCGACAAATTTTATACTAAGCGTAAGCTCTTCACGGAACCAAATCTCAAAAATATATTCTTTGAAATAAAGGCTGCGTTTCTTTATACATTCCGGATAAACCCATTTCACAACCAGAATAAACAGAATGCCATAGAAATATACGTTTACATATCATCAGGAACGTTCTAAAGAATAAGTAAACAAAAAAGTTTATTCCAAACGTTCAGAATGAATAAAGAAATGCAGCCAAAATGTCGGTTTGAAGTTTTTTATTTCCATATAGATAGTAGAGAACTATAGGAATAAAAATTTTGGAATAAAGTCAAATACAGGGTGTCCCTGCGGTATTCCAGAAAAACAATTTTAAATTTTAATGGAATGAATAAAAAATATATGTAAAACTATGTTATTTTTTATTATTTTATTAAATAGCTTCCGAAAGAAGAAACAAAAGCCTGCTAATTTTTTGCACTTTTTGCTAATGCACAAGAACAGAAGGTGGCGCATTCCCTGTCATTTGACACCTCACTTTTGAAAATGGAACGAACAATAGTTGTGTTTTCGTATTCTCCAGAAAGTACGAAAACGCAAAACCAGCAAGAAGTTGCTAGTTTTATGAACAGCTGATTAATTTGTTATTTTCCGATGCAAATTTCTTAGAAAACTAGTATTTTCCATCTTATTATAAATTAAAATAGGTTTGTTTTGTCAATTGCAACTCTAAAGGCACCACAAACAATTATTTTATTAATGTGAATAACATTAAGCATCATGCCATCAGCTGTTTTTCTTACTAGCAAATAGTTGCTAGAAAAAATTTATCCAGTAAAAATCCAGTAAAACTTGCAAGTTCAGCTGTCATTTTTGCTCTCTCAATTTCCCCTCTTTTGCTAGTTTCTTGCAAGTTTTTGCGTACGAAAACGACATCCAGTAAAAAACCAGTAAAATTAGTACTGGATTTACTGGATAGTGCGTACGCGAACAGGGCTTTTATGTACATACCTATGTAAATGCAACAAGAACCCAAATTTTAAACTTCAAACCGCATTTGCAGACTTTTCAACGCAGAGAATGCCTTCAGGCCGGTCCACATAGAACTTTCGCGTTTGCGTTGCATGAAAAACGATATTTTTTCCCACATTTGATTAAAAATTAAAAATATTTCACATAATTTTATTTATTTGCAACAGCAGATTGACAAAGCGCGCAAAAATATGAGAGATGTCTACAGATCCACATTAACTTCAATCATATGAACCACTAGCTTATAAATAGATATATGCCATGACGTGCATCACTAATTCCATTCCTTGTTATTTCCTTTCATACTTAGGATGTAGCGAACAGGAGTTGACGCATTCCGCAAACCCCAACTTTGGTTTTCCGATTTTTAGAATTCTCGATTTATGGTAAACAACGCCTCAAAAACTTTAAATGCACTGAAATTCCCATACTTTCACTAAAATCACCATTTTTCACATTTCTTTATTAATTTTTCACAATTTAAACCAAAAATAGTAAAATTTATGGCTAACAGAGCGTAATTTGCTAAAGAACGTAAAACCACTATAAAATTGTTAAAGCTGTCACCGGTAGTAAATAATAAGTAAGTTGCAGGCGCTAGTAAGAGAAATACCGGAATTTAGCTTCAACAGTGTTTAAATTTGCAAACTGTTAAGTTTTAGGCACTTCTGTTAAGAATAACCTCATTTGGTTTCCTCACACAGGGAGTTATGGAAATACAGAGATACAATAAAAATCACGCATAATTCACATGCATGCATCGTAAAAGTGTACAGATATTGGTACTTCTACTATCCAGCAGGCGAAAAAATTTCAGTTAGGACGATCAGGGTTGCCAACTATACCAAAAGTGGCAAATTGAAATATTAAGTGCCAAATCGGAAAATTAAGTGCCATTAGAAGTAAAATACGGCCAAAAATCATGATTCAATAATTAAAGGTTTGCTCATTAGTGACATTAAATTTTAGACACTCCCTTAGCTCCCTTATAAAAGCTTTGCATAAATAAAGTTGATCTGAAACCCAACGAAAGCTAAATGGAATTTAAAGAGCATTCCACAATTAAACTTAAGTGCCGTTTAAATATTCATTTGAAATTTGCCCATAGGGCCCGTACGTCAATGTCGGATTAACACAAATCGGAAGCTTCGGTTAAATACAACAACTGCTTTATCGATCACATGTTATATGCATGATGTCGAAATCTTCGATAATGATGTACCAGTGATCGAACTTTAAAAAGAATTCTGTGTGGTAGAATCTGGAAAAAAATGTGGTAGATTTCAAAAATATGTGGTAGATCTCTGGGTGTGGATCAAACTTTGTACAAAAATTAAAAAAATTCTGCAAGGTTTCACCTAAATTGCAAACTTTTAATTAGACTCTAAAAAAAAAATTTAATTTTAGTATAACAAAGTGCAAGGTTGAAGTTGCTAAAAATTGCGTTGAATTTTGGCAATTTTTTTCCTGGTTAGTGTAAAGCAGTTCCTTCCATATCAAGATATTTTTCGAACATATTTTAAGAAATTTCTGCAGCCTTGTGGAGTGCTGCCAGCTTTTCTTTTTATCACATCACGAAGTAGCGAACAAATACGGCACGTTCCAGAAACAGCTAATTGGGATTTGCCGAGTTTGACAATTCTCAAGTAAAAGGAAACAACGCCGCCGAAGCTTTAGATGCACTTAAATTTGCTAATACTTTCACAAAAAACGCCGTTTTGAACATTTCCGCTATTAATTCTTTTTATGAATCATATATTTTGCAATTTGACACAATAAAACCACGTTTTCTGTCGAAAAATTTATTACTGAGAAAATTTACTATTTTACAGTTTATTTTATCCTTTCATCGTCGCACAGTGCTTCCCTTCCATATAAAATGTGGGCAAAAATAGAATTATGGACGGATGTAAATGAAAATTCGCTTCTAAGTAAAATTGAGGACGCTAAATTCAAAAATGCAATTGGTTTTTGGATAACTTTCATACTTCCACTGTAAATGCAGTTTGAAGTTGAAAATTTGGTTTCTTGTGGCTTTTACATAGGCATGTACATATAGTTCGTTCTATTTTTAAAACTGAGGTATCAAATGACAGGGCTTGGCCTGTAGATGTGCAATAAAGTTTTTTATTTTTGAAAAGGGTTGCCACCTGTTACAAATTTTATTAAAATTACATAACAAAATAAATGAATTAGATATTACAATATGGGTATCAATTGAACTGGTTTTGAAAATACGTTACCTCTAAATGACACGTTGAATAACTCAGTGTGAGTGCATAAAAAAATGCATACCCAATGAAAAACGAGAGAATTATTTTTAAACACAAGTGCGTGTGTTTATTCGCTGCACTTGGTTTTGGGCGGGAGTGCAATACAAGTGCGCGTGTGTGTTCGCTTTTCTTTGTTTATGCGGGAAATGCATAAGTCGCTTAAAGACACGTAGAAGGGGTGCCACATGTTTTAAAAATCAAATTCTCTTTAATTAAGGGAATAAGGTAACTGAAGTATGTATATAAATATGAGTATCAGACAAATAAAAATATTTGAGATATTTAGCAAGAAATAAGTGGAGAGTAAAAACATTCCTGATTTAGTTTAAAAGTCCAGTAATTTAAAAGGAATGTAATCAGAAAAAAACACTGATCGACAATGTATGTATTTGTAATAAAACAACAAATACGATGGCGTAATCCTATGGTTTGACGTAATTATTATTTTAGTTTAACTAAATTCGACTTTACAAACAGGTGGACACCCTATTCGTATATTTTTAAGTTAAAACCTTGTTAAACCTCTTTCGTCTGACTCCCGTATGGTGATGCCTATCTATTTCAATTACCTAATTTCTTTAATTCGAGTGGAATTTGATTTTTTGAACAGGTGGCAACTTTCTACATGTAGTTAATAGGCATTTCGATTGATAGCCATCTCTTAATAATTCATTTAACTTATAAAAAAAATTTAATTTAATTTTTTAACAAACTAATTTTTGAACAGGTGGTAACTCTTAAAAAAATAAACTTTTTATTGTCCACAGGTCAAGCTGTTTAATCTTATACTTCATTTTTGAAAATGGAACGAATTGTGCAGATCTCAAGGCACTGACAAAAAATGAAAAAATTATTTTATGCATTAGCGAAAAACGCATTACTTCAGAAAGTGCAACAAATTAGCAGGTTTTTATTTCTTCTTATGAAAGCTAAAAACCCTTACTTTTTAATCAAATAATAAAAAATAACCTAGTTTTACATATATTTTTTTTTAATTCCATTAAAATTTAGCATATTTTGAAATTTTGTATAAAAAATTGTTTTTTTTTT
>NW_016186488.1:0-4620 GCF_001687245.7 Rhagoletis zephyria | reverse complement strand
CGGTCTACTCATAGTTCTACGTCCCTTCTGGGCTGCCTTTCAGCCAACCCAGCTACTGCAACTTTGAACATTTTTCAAATCTTCAATGAAACCATGAGTCTTTGGTTGCTACTTTTCTTCATGCTCGGTTTCAGCTGTCATCATTTTTCATTTATGTCTATATGTATGTATATGAATATGTACTTATGTATGTATTTAAATATTTCAGTGGCGGATCCAAGCGAGGGGGTTTTTAGCTGTGTAACAAAAAAAGCAAATATATAGGCGCAGTCCGCAAGTCTATATTACAGGCGCCACAAATTTAAAAAAAAATGGTTCACAATTCTTTTAAATATAAGGTTTCTAATTTTTCAAAGATCTGACCTCTGATTCCCTATAGCATCTGTAATATAAGTTTGCACAAAAAAAAAGTTATATATCGTTTAAATAAGAGCAAAAGGCAGACCACGACTATGTTTTTACTTTTTTTGGTTAGTTTACATACAGTAATTAAAAATAGTTTTTTACCAATGGTCCAATTTCGAACTTCGAAGGCCCATATCGAAGAAATTACTTTTTTAATTATGACTCAATCTCTCCAAAAAAAAATTGAAAATTGGTTTGGTCCAATACCCAGCCTAGCGCTGTACTGTGTAATTTTTAGGAAAACTTAAAGAAAATACTGATAGTTTTTTTTTCTTACATTTTACTAGAAAAAAGAAAAATTAAACCGCCCTGTGTACACCTGCAACATCGTGAGCACATACTAAATTGCGCAATTATTGACCGTATCTGCGTCCGCATAACTGCGCAATGATTGATCAATTTCGTTATTTTCGGAAAAATAATATTTGTATCATATCATATTATAACACACTGGTGAAAAATGCTTATCAGTTCTTCGAATTCATAGAATTTTCCATTTTTACTTTTTTTGTTGTATTTTCGAATTTGTACTATTTTACATAGTTCAAAGTCCCCGCAAGTTTGAATATTCTCGCAGGTTTAGAAAATAAAAAAAATTCCAAAATTTTGAATTTTATGAAATTTTTAAATTTCTTGAGATTTCTTATTTTTAGGATAATTTCCAAAATTTCAAAAACAATCGAAATCTGAGAGATTCTGGAAATTTCGGTAGAATGAGAATATTTTGAAATGTACAAAATTATTGAGATTTTAGAAATTTTTATATTTTCCAANCGCCCCTCCCGCCCGCCAAGAACAGCTGCTGGGTCCGCCCCTGAATATTTAGATGAAAGTTGCAAGGCAGCCCGTATGCGTGCATTTGCCTCTGCACGCTGTTGCGTTGGTGTGCGTCGAGTGCATTCATTATATTTTTATTGTTATTGCAACTGCTATTACAACTATTTTTGCAAGTATGTACATACGTGTGTTTGTATTGTATGCAGTTGCTACTGTTTACTTTTTGGGTTTTGTTTTATTTCGCTTTTTTTCGTTTCATGGCTTTTATTATTACTATTTTTTCCTAAGCACTTCTTTGTTGCCTTGTTGCTTTTGCTACTTATTTTGCGTTTTTCGCCTTTTTCGTTTTACATTTTCAGTCTAACTCGCCCGCTGACGTCCTTCCCTCCACCTCCCTACACTTTGTGACATTTTATTTATTGTTTTCTTGAGATCCAGCTGCTGCCGCTTCTACGCTTTCTTCCACTTTCATCTACATAAGTATTTATGTGCCATGTTTGTTTGTTGCTATTACTATTTCTTGGCACATCCTTGTTGTCAACAACAATTGTAGAAAACAACTTACAGCAATAATAGAAACGACACACAATAGCATTGTGGCAAGTGGGAACAAAGGCCGTGATGATGAGATAGACGACGACGGCGGCGGCGACGGCGGCGGCGGCAACAAATGCAGTTGCAGCTGCAGACACTTCTAAGTAAACAGTTGTTTGTGGCAAGTTTTTAAATGCCAAATGCATAAGTATATGTGCATATGTATGCAGAGGAGTGCGTGTGGGAGCGCATTTGTGTTTGTGTGAAAATCGTGTGCCGTTAAAATGCAAGAAAACAATAAAATACAAAAAAAAGCAAAAAGCAGCAACCACAGCAGTGCTATCAAATTGCAAGTTGTGTGGTAAGTGCCATTGCCACTTTACTTCACAAACTCACTGAATTGGTCAGTTACACTTTACCGTCATCACTACCTACGATAGTTTTGCTGGATCTGCTGCAGGACCGGCTGCTACTGCTGCGGTTACGATGAACCGTAATAGTGCATTGCAGTAGCGGATGTGGCACATTGCACGTTGTAACAATGGGCCGCGTCGCTCCGTCAGCCAGTTGCAATCGAGAGTTTTCATGATTTCCTGCACTTAAGCAGCCCAAGCACAGGCAGCAGCAGCAGCAGTTAGAGGCAAGAAGTGCATGGCTGGCTAAAGAATACATTTGTAGCTGCACCAGCTGAAGCGCCAACAACTCGCAAGTTGCAACGGAAGCGGAAAGTACGTGGCAGTAGTTGCTGCTGCGCTCATCTTGGCATGGAGCCACACGCATGCATGGAATTATTGTTACCTTTTCGACATAGCAGTGTTGCTGCTGTTATAGTTTCTTTTTTTTTTTGGTTGCTGTTGTTGTTGTTGTCGTTGTAAGGTGGCAGTAGCAGACAATCGAGTGAAGAAAGACTTGGCCGTTGACGGAAGACGGAAGAAATAAAAAATGGAACTGAAACCACTTCCGCCGTTAGCTACGTAAATGCATAGATGTCTCGAGACGAAGGTGTAGAGCTGTATATTGGCAGCAATGGCAAGCATTGCAGTTTGCGCTGTTAGTTTTGGAGCTGAGCACGCGATTGAGGTACTAACGATAAAAAGTTTAAAGTAATATCGATACCATTTTTTTTAGTAAACGCCAACGAATTCAAATGGTAATACAATTAAAAAAAATCTATTAATATTTCTGCGAGAAAATATAAGTTAAATATTAATTTTAATATCGATAAGGATGAAAAAATTCAAAAGAAAATTGGCAACGAAATCAAAAAAAGTTTCCTATATATATCGATAACAGTGACTATTTCGATAACCATATCGCAAATAAAACGAAAGCCCTATCAGAAAAATACTGCAAATTACGCTATTAATTCGATAACAAAATCGATAATTGCAAGGATTGTTTTACTAGGGTTATCAGCGCCAACAAAAAAAATCAAAAATTTATTATAGTATCTGTGACTTAAATGAATGCGGCAGGGTCATAAACAACGATATCGATAACAAGAAGTGTAATGGATATTGATATCAGTATCGATAACGAATTCGATTATTTTATTCATCACATTATCAAATCTTAGCTTTAAACTTTTATAGAAATGTCGATTAATTTGTAGTTCTCGTTATGAAGGAAAATAGTAATATATCGATACTGATATCGGTTACTATAAGATATATTAAAAGGAAGTTCACAAGATATTCAAGAGTTTTTATGTAGATGGTAGTGACAATTTCGATAAATAGATCGAAAATATAAAAAGTCGATAATAAAAGCAACGCCGATAACGATAACAATCCGATAACAAACTCGAAAAATTACTAGGTTACGAGGTTTAAAAATACATAAGGACTATAAGAGTTAATACATTTATTAAAAGACTGTCATAACTCAAAATAAAAAAAAAATCGAGAAAAAAAAAGATTTAAAAATTTCCGTAGTAAAAATTAATACATATTCTGTTCTAAGAAGGAAGTACAGCTATGAAATGTTTACACAAAACAGAAGTAGAGTCAATGGTTATTTCTGCATATTTAACTCGATTTATATTTTTTATCTGAATACTAAATGAGCGATATTTATCTGCCAAAATCAATATATCGTATATGAAAGAATATAAATCGCAGTACAATAAAAAAAAAATCAAGTCTTATTAGGGACCAAATCAAATCAATACCAGTTTTATTTTTCTTGTTTTCGTAACCTCAAAAATTATGGCAAGTCATCTGATTTGTAGTGAAAAAAATTGTTTGTAACTTACTTCCTGGTTTATGGCATCAATTCAGATCATTCGAAGAAATCCGAATTAAAAGACTTGAAACGAAATAACCTAAAATGCAAAAAGCATTCAGTGTTTAGTGAAACTATGGAGTGTTAGCAAATATTTATGTACGCACGTTGTATGTACATATGTATGTGTCCTTTGCTGTACATACTACTTCCTTGCATCGTAAACTTCGTATCGCTTCATTGCTGCGTTTATTTTTGCTTCACTTCAACTTTTGTGGCTGAACGCTTTTAAATGCGCCACACATCCTAACACATTCATACATACACGTACATTCTTATTGCACATCTCACCATTGTGATGCCTATTGTTGATCTCTTGGCCATTGTGTAAGCTGTAGCTACAAATGCGTTAGCGCAAACACATGTACATACATACAAACCTAGGTAGGAGTATGTTCATGTGTGTACCTGAATATACCTAAATAAGTGCGTATGTATGTGTTTTAATAGCTGCTGCCCACAAAGCTCTGCCACCCAACATACTTCCGCTCACCACCCAACTACTTGCATATATGTATGTAAATATGTACGTCGCCTAATTGTTGTTGAAGCTTTTCTCATGCTGGTAGGTATGTAGTGTGTTTCCTCCATCTCTTAAGTGTTTGTTTCTTTTTCCTCCTT
>NW_016186487.1:0-4620 GCF_001687245.7 Rhagoletis zephyria | reverse complement strand
TTTGGTTATTTTTAACCTCCTCAATCATCAATCAAGATCCATCATTTTGTTGCGCTAACTAACCAACCTTTCTAGTCTTTTTATTGCCTTGAAAAATTGGTTGTACTCTAGTTCAACTGTGAGTTTATTTCACCTTCTTCAACAGCAGCAACCTTTTTCAAGCATTTGGAAAGCTGACCGCCTTCACCTCCACCTCGCCCACCGGATCAGTGGTCACTAGCTGTCGAATTCGGCCGAGGGCGCCCTCAATAGCCGCCTGCAGGCCCGCCCCGACGCCTTGCTCCTCAAGCAGCTGCAGTCCGTAGGCGGCGGCGCCGCCCTCCGAGGTGATCCGGTCCTGGAGTTCGCTGGGATGAACTTGAGTTGCCTGCACAGTTCCTTTTCCAGTTTCTCCTAACAGCAGAGAGCGAGCCGCTGACTGAAGTGAGTAGGTGGCCAGCCTCACTGCCATCACCTACACAAGAGAAGAAGAAGAAGAAGAAAAAGTTTTAAAAAAGGCAACTAAAACTCCACCTTACTCACCTTATTGAGGCCCACTTTCGCACCTCCGGAGGCCATCGCCGATATGAGGTAGAAGACAAAGGCGAGCCCTCCGTTTCCGGTGAGCGCGCAGAAGGCGTCCATCTGCGGTTCGGGGCAGTACTCCAGCAGCCGGTGGCCGCCTCCCAAAATGGGCTGAAGAAGCTGCAAGACGACGGGCGGTGGCAGTGGTAACAACTTTCTTTGGGAGTTGTTTTCCTCCTCCACCTCCGATCCAAGGTCCACATCAATGGCGCCCAGGCCGAGGCCGTAGCGGACGGCGGCGTTCAGGCAGAGGCGAAAGAGCGAGAGGAGGTACTTCTCCGGATCGTCGGGATCAAGCAGGGTGGGGCGGAGCTCCGCCAGCGAGACGCCGCCCACTAGCGAAAGAATCGTCAGCGGGTGGCCCTGCTTGGGCAGGTAGTTCACGAAGAGGGCGGAGGGCCGCGTGCCGCCGCCCTTGTAGCAGGCGCGGACGGCGTGGCCGTGCACGGCGAGGAAGACCAGGTCGCAGTCGAACCGTCCAAAGAGGTCGTACGGTCGTCGGGTGGTGGTGATGTTTTGGTGGGCGGAAAAGTGGCCTAGATTTCGCTCCGACTTGGCCGCCACAAAGAGCTGCTCCGGGCGAATGAGGGCGGAGAGGCCAAAGGGACCGGAGCCGTGGCCGGAGCGGAGCAACCCGATGCAAATCGATTCGGCCATCTTGCCGGCGCCGAAGAAGCCGATCTTCAGCGTGTCAAGCTGCTGCTNGGAGCCACCCACCCACAATCGATTCGGTCATCTTGCCTGCGCCGAAGAAGCCGATCTTCAGCGTGTCAAGCTGCTGCTGCTGGTCCTCTTGGTTTTCCGTTCTCTTCTTCGAAGTCGGCTTCTTTTGCTTTGATTTTGGCTTCTTGGCCGAGTGTTTGCTGCTGCTCGATTTTGAGCGGATTTTCTCCTTCTTCTTTGACTTGCTTCTGCTTTTACTGCTTCGGCTTTTGCTTCGACGGCGGCGCTGATTTGAAGACGAGCTTCGGCTCTTTTTCTTAGTCAACGAGTCAGTGTCGTTGTTGGTGTCGCTCATCGTTTCTTTTTGGCTGAAGAAGATGATCTACAGAAAAGAAAAGATAAAAAGCTGACCATCACCTTCTAAAAACTCCCCACATTGTCATCATCATCGAACTCCAAAAAGTCGAATTTCTCTCTAGATCACCTGCTGCCAAAAGCAACCGCTCCTAAGATGACATCATTCTTTGTGTGCTTTGGTGTTTTGGTGTTGGAGCAACAAAAACTGGTCATCAACAGCAGAACCTTTTCCCGATCCCTTGGCCAAGTGTTCACCACCGCCACCATCACCTCAAGATGTCTTCACCAGCTACCATTACCACCATTCCCCTGACTCCGAACGCCACCTCAAACACGCCCTTGGCCTGCATCGGCGTGCTGACCAGCGGCGGCGACTCGCAGGGCATGAACTGCGTCCTCTTCGGCCTGGTGGCAGCCGCCGGCCGGGAGACCGAGGTGTACCTGATTCGCGACGGCTACCAGGGCCTGGTCACCGGTGGGCCGGGGCTGATTGAGAAGGGACGTCGGGAGGAGCTGGCGAAGTACCTGCATCAGGTAGGTGAAGTGAACAAAAACTTTTTTGCTTCTAAAACCGATGTAAACAAAACCTAACTTTTTTCTTTTTCTATTTCTACACTTTCGGCAGGGCGGCACCATTATCGGGTCCTCCCGTTGCGCCGACTTTCGCACCGCCGAGGGACGCAAACGTGCCGCCCGGAATCTCCTCTCGCGGAACATTTCCAACCTGGTGGTGGTGGGCGGCGACGGCAGTCTGACCGGGGCAAATCTCCTCCGCCAGGAGTGGCCGGCCATTGTTGCCGAGTGGAGCAAGGAGAACAGGCAGCAGCAGCAGGGCAATTCGAACCAGCTGGCCAAGCTGAACCTGGTGGGCATCATCGGCTCCATTGACAACGACTTCCAGGGGACGGAGATGACGGTGGGCGCCGACTCCGCTCTCTTTCGCATTCAAGAGGCGGTGGACGTGCTGCGAACGACCGCTGCCAGGTAAGTGTGTGTGCGATTGAAGAAAAGAAAGCTGTCTTTTGTTGACAACTTTTTTCGCCATTTTGAAACACACAGCCACGGCCGCGTGATGGTGGTGGAGGTGATGGGCCGCAACTGCGGCTACCTCGCCCTCTCCAGCGCCCTCGCCACTGAGGCGAGCTACGTCTTCCTGCCTGAGTGTCCTCAGGAGGAGGAGGAGGTGGCTGGCCAGAACCAGGGCCAGGGAACCGGCAAAAGTTGGCAGGCAAAGCTGGCCGCCCGGATCGCCTTTGAGCGCGCCCACGGCAAGTTCTACCACCTGGTGATCGTGGCGGAGGGCGCCTGCACCGTCAATGGCGTCGCCCTCAAGGCGACGACCATTCGCGAGTACCTGGGCGGCGAGGGTGGCCTTCGCCTGGACGCGCGGCTGTGTGTGCTGGCGCACACGCAGCGCGGCGGTCGCACCAGCGCCTTTGACCGGCTNCGACCATTCGCGAGTACCTGGGCGGCGAGCAGGGCGGTGGCCTCCGCCTGGACGCGCGGCTCTGCGTGCTGGCGCACACGCAGCGCGGCGGCCGCACCAGCGCCTTTGACCGGCTGATGTCGCTGCGGATGGGCATTGACGCCTTCCACTGCGTCAAGGGCATGTCCTCCTCTTCCCCCTCCTCCTCATCTTCAAACTCCACTTTATCTTCCGCTGTTGTGTTGACGCTGAACGAGGGCAACGTGGTGGCAAAGCCGCTGATGAACTGCGTTCAGGAGGTAGGTTCGATTTTTTGTTTTGAAGATTTTAAAAAGCCTTTTTTCTTAAACAGACCACCAAACTGAACGGCCTGATGCGCGAGCACAAGTGGGAGGAGGTGGTGGCCCTCCGTGGGGAGCACTTTCGCCTCACCTGGAACAACTTTCGCGATCTGATGTCTTGCAATTCGAATGATCAGCCTGGAAATAATTCACAGCAGCAGGAGCAAACCACTTGGGCGGTGGCGCACATCGGCGACTCGGTGGCGGGCGTCAACGCCGTCCTCTACGGGGTGGTGCGGTACGCACATGCGCAGCGCATCACCATCCTCGCCGCCCGCGACGGGCTGGCGGGGCTGACCGGCAGCGGAGGGGGGCGGCCGCTGGAGGCGATGAGCTGGAACTCGGTGACGGGCGTCACGGCGCAGACCGCCTCGCTGCTCGGCGGCGGCGGCCACGGCTTCTCCCCCCGCCTCTTCGACGACCCCGGCTCGCTGGAGCCGCTGCTGAAGGCAGTGCTGGTGACGCTGGGCCGCCGCCAGGTGACCGCCCTGGTGCTGGTGGGCGACGTGATGGCGCTGAAGCTGGCGAAGGCGCTTCGAGGACGGCAGCTGCTGACCGGCGGCGCCGGCAAGGTGGTGTACATTCCGGCGACGGTGAAGGCGGGCGGCGTCAGCGGCGACGCCGACCGCGGCGGCGTTCGCGGCCGCAACAACGTCCTCCCCGTCGAGCCGGAGCTCTCCATCGCCGCCGGCCACCTGAAGCTGGGCTTCGACTCGGCGCTGAACAAGACGGCCGCCGAGCTGGACGACCTGGCGGCGTCGATCAGCGGGGAGAGCGGCGGCCAGCGACTGGCCCTCGTTCGCCTGAACCTGCTGATCGCCACGGGGAAGCGCTTTGTGACGCCGTCGCTGCTGGCGATGGCCACCGCGGGAGCCGCCGGTGGCGGCTATTTCTACCCTCGCGCCAGCTGGTCCCTGGACGGCGGGTTGGAGAACGCCGCCGCCTTTGAGGAGACGGAGGCGGGCGTGGAGGACGCCATTCGGCTGAAGGAGGCGATGCTCGCCAGCGGTCGCAGTCAGATGGTGCTCATGTAAGATGGTGCTCTTTGGGTTCGATTTGGTTTTTGGTGGCTGAAACTGTCTTTTTCTCCTCCTCCTCAGCCACACTGAGCTGTACAGCCGCGTCGCGGNAGAACGCCGCCGCCTTTGAGGAGACGGAGGCGGGCGTGGAGGACGCCATTCGGCTGAAGGAGGCGATGCTCGCCAGCGGTCGCAGTCAGATGGTGCTCATGTAAGATGGTGCTCTTTGGGTTCGATTTGGTTTTTGGTG
>NW_016186486.1:209-4620 GCF_001687245.7 Rhagoletis zephyria | reverse complement strand
ATCTTCATCTTCATCTTCATCTTCATCTTCATCTTCATCTTCATCTTTATCTTCCCCTGAATATCAGTCTAAATCTTTTCCTGTATTTTAATATTTGTTTTTTGTAATTTTCTATACTTATATTTGCCGTTGCCTTTATATATGTATTTGTATTTATCCATGTCTGTCCTTGCCCCTTGTGAGTTCAATATCCATGCATTCGCCATATACACCCTTCACCATGTCCTTAAATATTTAACGCAAATATCACCGAAATCGTTTATGATGAAGTTTCATTTAAAAAATATTTAACCCAAGCTTGCCTAAATGTGAAAAATAGCTCAATCCCTCTCCTATCATTACATACGATTGCCATTTAAGCACACCTCAGCAACAATGTTGCTGCAACATTGCTGCATAAAATAATGCACAACTCACTTCAACAGGGTGGTTAGCATAAATTAAGCTGTTTCAGATGTAGCGAAAGGGTGTTTTTGCTTGTTGTTGCTTTGTAACTGTTTTTTTTTTAAATGTAGTGTATTTCTAGCTTCTAGCGGCTCGTTGTTTTTGTTTTCGTACATCGATTAGCAGACAGCAAAAAAACGAAACGCTATACAAAGTGGAAATCTTGCTTGTCATACAGCATTGCTGGTATAGTTTTTGTTGTTGTTGTAGGCAATTACTATTTATAATGTCTTGATAAATGTGTTTAACCAATGATAATGACATTTTAAAGTATTTTTTATGCACTACATTGAGTTTATGAAAAAAATTAAAATCTACTACTCGCCTGTTGGTTGTTATTATTGTACCAGTTGTCAGTAGACAATGTTAACAAGTGTAATGATAATTTTATTAAAATGTTTTTCCCAATAAGAGTATTTGGGTGTGTGTATATGTAAGTGTAAGTTTGTCTATAAAAACCTTTTTAGTTACGCAATGACAAACTCATACTCGCATTTTGTTATGTTAATTCGCATTTGCGCGCCTATAAAAATTTAATGTCTACATTAGAGGTTTACGCCGACAGGCTTTGCGGCGGCGGCGTGGTCAACGTCAAAAATATTCGGCGGCGGCGGCGACGCCGGCGCGTCTGGAAACGCCGGCGCTACTTCCCATAAGGTAGATTTCAAAGAGCCATGAGGCTACTAATCTTATCATTTCAACTCGTCAGCGTTAGGCATTCGCCATGCCAATTATTCTATTATTATAATTCTATTGATTTCATTATTGAATTAGTTTTAAATTTAAATATTGTTACTTCCTACTTGAATTAAAATGTTGAGTGTCTGGCGCTGATTGATGGGCGAACAGAAGAAGGTCTGAGGTATATACATACATACACACACGGATCTCTATATTCTCTACAGATCCGTATGTACTATTTAAATTTAAAGAAAAAAAATTGTTTAAAGTTTAGTTATTGGGGTAATTTATGTCGCTCTCAATAAATTTTTGCAATAGTCTTATCAACTCGAACCAGAATGGGACTTTTTGACCCACTGTTGAAAAAAATGGCTTATAGATGGTTAAAACTTCCACTAAAATATGAGGCGCCAAATTTTTCTAAGGAGAACCGAATGTAATGAAAAATAATACTAATGTTTACCATAAAGAGGGAACTTTAACCCTGTGTAGAAAACATAGCGATGCGAGGGAGCAAAACCTTCCTGGGGTTTGACCACCACTAAGGAATGCTAACGTAATTTTCACACAGCCACCTAGTACTTGTATACGTATGTGGGACCCCAGAATAAAATAAATTACGAATGTAAATATTAGCAAAAAAGTGTTTGTTTAAAATATTAAAAAAATACATAGAAAAATCAACTTGTCTTTGATTTATCTTCAATAATTGAGGAGTTAGATGCAAAGAGGCCGCTTCTATTAAAACTGCTTTCTGAGATATTGGAGCTAAAGTTTTTAATGTGTTATAGGTTTCTTGTTGTTGTAGTAGGTGTATAAAAAAGTAGTATTTTTGTAGTATAGAAAAGAATTGTCTACTGCGGAAAAAATCGTTAGATTACCAGTATTCGACCCTAATTTAACT
Organism: Rhagoletis zephyria; assembly: GCF_001687245.7. Classification (NCBI taxonomy): domain Eukaryota; kingdom Metazoa; phylum Arthropoda; class Insecta; order Diptera; family Tephritidae; genus Rhagoletis; species Rhagoletis zephyria. The sequence goes on along the minus strand of NW_016186486.1, from coordinate 2,591 downwards.
GTAATAAACGCTGTCGTCAAAAAATATGTTACCTATGTTTTTTCTAAGTTATGCTATTTTTGGAAAAAATAAAGGAGATCATACTCTTGTCCAGTGGCCCAAATTATGCAAAAAAAAAACTAATTTAAAAATGTAATTTTCATTTCGTAAAATTGTGTTTTTATACAAGTAATATTTGGTTCCTTCAAACGATGTATTCAATGTACATACATCATGAAAATTTTGTACAAAATTCCTTAGGCGCCGAACGCCGCCGCCGCCGCCGCCGCGCCGATATTTTCGTAACTCGGCGGCGGCGCGTGAGGAATGACAAAAAACGGCGGCGGCGGCGGCGTGGCTCGGCGGCGTATACCTCTAGTCTACATAACCTAAAATATTTGTTTACAGCTCACTAAATACACTTTTGCATTTTTAAGGAATTTTTGCATCCACAGTACTAGGTACATACAAATAAAAACATTTGGTTTTTTTCTTTTTTAAAATTCCATTTCGACTGTTGCATGATTTAATAATATTTTATGCGAATGTTAATTATGTAATTGAGCAGAATTAAAACTCGGTACTTAGCTTTTGAGTTTAGAAAAAGAGGTATAGAAATAACAAATGATGATAATGCGTGTTTACTGCTGCATCGGAATTAAGGAGTAACGCCAACAATGTCGAAACAAATTTCCTAACTTTTTTTCCATTTCGACCCGAATTTCGATATTTTTGTAGTTTCGTTCAAGAAAAGTGGCCCATTTTTTAACAAAGCACACTCTTTTTGAATTGCTTTGGCTTCAGCGGCACACATAGGCCTGAAGTAAAAAGCCCGTTGTGATAGGAACTCAGGAGCAAAGGATATTGGCTGGAGCGGAGCTAGAGCAAAGAGCTACATACATTTACTCTTTAGTGGAAAAACGTCAAAGTATCCGAAAATGGAATCGGTAAACGGACGAAAATCCGCATTTCATCCACTTATTTCCTTTTTCGGCTTCATTTTATTTACAATACAAAACACATTGGGATCAGGTAAAACGATGTACGTTAGACTGCATCACTCCCCATACAAAAAAAAACGGTACTATTTTTCCATTGGAATTATAAAATCTATTATATTTTAAGACGTCCACTAAAATATTTCCAAAAAATATTAAGATTTAAGTGAGCTGGAACAATTTCAAAATACCTCCAAAAATGGATTTTTTTATTAATAAAAATAGTTCCCCGCAAATGACAAAACGGTTTTAGCTTAAAAAATTTCCATAAAAATATTTTAAGAAACAAAAAAAAAATTTGAACGGAATCGTATTGATGAGATTTGTGATGCTGTTTTTTTTAACTTTTTTCAAAGATTGATATAAGAAAAACTTGAATAACTGAGCCTAAACTCTTCTGATTTAGACTTAAGAGATGTCATTAGAAAGGTATTTTCTCTACCTTTTTATTTCTTTGCTAATAAACGATCATCATTCAAAGTTGAATTAAGATGTGCTGGTATTTGCAAAAAAAATTGGGACACGAAAATACCTTTCTACTGAGAGCCCATAAGTCTAAATCAGAATAGTTTTGACCCAGTTATTCAAGTTTTTCGTAAATCAATCTTTGAAAAAAGTAAAAAGCAGCATCAAAAATCTCATTCTTACGATTCTGTTGAAAAGATTTTTAAATATTTTTATGCAGATTTTTTAAGCTTAATCTGTTTTGTCATCTGAGGGGACTTTTTTCAAAAAGTTCTTTACGAAACTATTTTTATTCATGAAAAACTCCATTTTTGGAGGTATTTTCGAATCGGTCCAGCTCACTTAAATCTTAATATTTTCCCAAATATTTTGGTGAACGTCTTAGAATATAATAAATTTTGTAATCCCGGCGGAAAAACCGCAACTTTTTTTGGTGATGTAGTCAATGTACGTACATTTCTATGCTCTGCATTAAAAATAAAATAAACAAGTAAGAAAGGCTAAGTTCGGGCGGAGCCGAACATTAAATACCCAGTGCACGTATTAAATATATGTTTTCCACCTTTCCGAAAGCTACCGCTACATGATAAGCCGGGGTGTATAAATATTAAGTAAACTAGCGTCCTTCAATTTCGAAATATTGATATTTCAAGCATTTCTGAAATTTACCGTTATATGAAAAGAGGCCGAAATTTTAGTCCGATTTCAACAATNCGATATACTTATATGTGATCATAAGTGGGCGGTGCCACGCCCATTTTCCAAAATTTTATCATAAACGTAAACGCCTTGGTAATAAATTGTTGCAACCATCAATTTCGAATAAATTAGCTTTAATATTTAATGATTTATCGAGGATTTCGTATTTCTCTAAATTACCGTTATATGGGATGTGGGCGTGGTTATTGTCCGATTTTAAAAATTTTCGGCCGTTTGGTTT
>NW_016186486.1:0-169 GCF_001687245.7 Rhagoletis zephyria | reverse complement strand
ACTGTGCCAAGTTTGGAAGAAATCGGTGCAGCGGTTACCAAGATATATACATGTAACCATAAGTGGGCGTGGCTACGCCCATTTTCCAAAAAATTTTGATATTCTTATTTTTCGTCTAATAATCATTGTAAATATCAATTTTGAGTGAATTATCTTCAGTAGTTACTAA
>NW_016186485.1:0-4620 GCF_001687245.7 Rhagoletis zephyria | reverse complement strand
TTCGCTTTCGATTGTTTTAGATTCGATATGCTTTTTATTTTGTTTAATGCATTTGGTGAATTCCTCAACTTCTCAGGTGTTTCATCGCACAAAGCTACATAAAAGAATCAATCGATTTGTCCGTTTTGTGAACTTATATATATATATTCAAGAAGAGTAAATCAACTGAGATGTCTTTGAAGTGATACAATGTTTATACTTACGAACCAACCTCGGCAAAATTGTGCTTTAACAACATCAAATGCATTGTTAAGTAGCTCACAAGTCAGTTTTTCAAAAGTTCATAGATATGCACATAGTTTTGTATGTATGCTCCTTTGTCTCATTTGCATCAAACTCAGCTGCACTTAAAAGCACTAATAACAACAAATCCAGAAATCACTTTGTCAACTGATTTAAAAAGTAAAATGCGATAGAAAAAGAAACGCTGAAACGAAAGATTGAATGAGGCCGTCAGAAATGATGATGACAGCTACAGCAAGGATAATGCGCTATGCTGCATAAATGCATGCTGGTACATACATACATCATACATATGTACCTAAAAAAAAGCAATGCCAGAAACTGCTTAGTACTGCACTTTTCCGTGTACACTCCAATACAGATGTAGATTACTTTTGTTATGCAAATACTTCTACTTTTAGCAAAATGGAAAACGAAGTTCAGAGCTGAGGTGCAGCCATAAGGAAAAGAAATCCTAAGGAAATTATATATTACTGCGCCAGCAACATAAGCAATAAGAAAGAAGATACACGGCAAAGATAGAACAACAACAATCAGTTACAAGTACTTTAAACTTGATGGAATTTAATAAGGAAAACGTGAACCGGAAGTCGCGGCAAGCTTGCTAACAGCGACTGAAACATTTCAAGTTGATGAGTGAACTCTCAATGACAACAAAGGCAGCGGAAGGTAGTTAGGCTGATGATGAAAATACTTAGGTAACAAGTTGAAGCTGCTGGATGGAGGAAAGGGAAGATATCAAATATGAAAATTTTGTAGTTGTTGTGTGCGTAAACTTTGCACAGCGTCTTTGAGTGAATGTCATGAACCAAGCGCTTGGGAATGTCGTAATGAAAAAGTGGGCGCAGTAATGTACAGTATTTCGAATAACGTAAAAGTAATGGGCATGTTTTGTGGAAATAATAATAAACGTTTTTGGTTTGTAATAAGCTGACTTCTAGCTTTCGCATCTACTACGAGTAACTCGAAATAAGGAGCCTCACAAACAGGTGAAAGCTATCAAAATTAACGGAAATAACGTCAATTGCTACTATTTCGCATACTGGTGAAAAATAAAATCAATTGACATTATTGCCATTTCAAACACCAAATTTGCGTAGCCCGTGTCCTCGCGCCAGACCGCGCCGCATTTTGCTGATGGTTCATGATCGTATTGATTAATTGCACTGAGGATTTGGCAATAACAAGACAGGTGATCAAAACGATTTGTTGTAGTTCAAAACTCGTATATGATACGAAGAGTCGGATTTAAAGAGAACGACGGCTGTAAGTCGTTAGGACTCCTCCGAATAACTTGTGAATAAGTAAATTAAATTTGAAATTTCAACAGGTGGCAACCCTCTTCAAAATATTTTCAAACTACTACTTTCTGAACACCCTTTCGTGTTTCACCCATATGATGATACATATTTCTCTTACCTAATATGATTTTTTTTTAACTGGTGGCAACCCTCCTATAGTTCGGCTAAGAAACAATGCTTTTCAAAACCATTTCGTTTGATACCCAGTTTAAAATAATTGATTTCGTTTTTTTAATAATTTGAATAAAATTTTTTAAAAGGTGGCCCTCTCTTTTCAAAAAAGTAAAACATTATTGCACACCTCCAGACCAAGGCTTTTAGTTTGACGCCCTGTTTTGGAAAATCGAACGAACGGTGTGGATTTGATGGCATTGATTATTCAATAATTTGAATTTAAGTTTTTAACAGGTGGAAGCTCTCTTCGCAAACTAAAACCACTTTGCACATCTACAGACCAAGCGCTTTAATTTGACATCTCATTTTTGAAAAGAAGACCAGCTGCCTTCTCTACATTTGTTTTTTGTTCTATCTTTGACGTATCAGTATAGATCAGCGATGCGCAGAGAGAGCTTTTTCTCTGCGCGCGCCTATACAAAATGTATAGAGAGCTTAAAAGAGCTTTGCCCGCGGGCAAGGCAGTGCCCATCAGTGGTATAAATGGACGTATGTATTATTTTCTGTTTTGCTAAATATGCTCAGGTCACATTCTTTATGGTCACACCATTAACGAGCATTTGCAGTGGTTGAAGGTGAAAGATCATGTAAAGTCCCTCCCTCTTAGGGTATGTTAAGCGCTTCCAACTAAATTTCATCTTAATATTAGTTCAAGGATACCAATAATTATTTTGATTATATAAAACTACTTAATTGTATTGAACCATCCTCGGCTAAATCCTTTTGTGACAACCCCGACTTGCATTGAAAACATATTGTTCTCGCCAGTCAGCGTCTGGAATTCCGCCAACTACAAATCAAAGTCATTAGCGAACTTTGTAACTGTACAGCATTGCTTTGTATTGTATTGGCCTACCGAAGGGGCAACAGGACATACAGCTGCTTGATTGGTTACAGGTTGTGAAAGTTTGCAAGTGAAAGGCGGAAACCATTTTGTATAACATTCGCGTTTGTTAAGCAACAACCTTCTTCGCGCAGTTGTCGTCGTTTTTTTGTGTGTAGCTATGTATTGCAGCCATGGCAGACGCGGCGTAAGCGCGAAGAAATGCTTTGATGTGAGAATTTAGAAGAAGGTAGTTGCATAATTTTAGACTAGTTAAGTTGAGGTTGAGTTGCAATGTTTGCATTGTTTTTGTCGCACTAATGGCTTGCTATCCTCATTCTACTGCTGCTTTACTACAGTTTTACTTTTGTTTAATCTATTATGCAAATAACTTGCAGGATATAAGCAAAGTCACTATTCGCTGAATGCCAAAACGACCGGAGAGAAAGGGAGCTGCGACAGACAAGAAAGGACACTTGCTTAAGGAATAATTTCGCAACAAAATATGGTGCGCTTTGAAGCCGCTTGAAATACATATTTCCATACAAAATATTAAAATAGTACAAGTAGGTTAGGGTTAGAGTAGTTTGGTTTAGAAACGCAAAAGAGTTGGTGGGTAAGCGAGGGGGCGGAAGAGAGAGAGGGAAGATAGGGTGCGCATTATTTATCTTTGTGGAGTTTATTTGGAGAGCAACAAAGCCTGGAGTGTATGAATATTTAGCATAAACGCAGATGACTACAACAAGAAGCCAGCCAGCGACGGAAGCGCATTGCTAAGGATACGCATGCGAGTGTGAGTGTGAGTTGCAAGCGTGGAGATAATTTCAAGCATTTGTTGGGTCGAAATATTGTTGCGCGGAATAAGGTGGTATCAAACGTAAGACACGTTTGTGGAGTGGAGGATAATTTAGTGAGGAGGCAACATTCGCTTGTTGCCTCAAATTGATTGCATTTGTTTTGTTGAAGTTGTCAGCTGCTTGCTTTCAAAACAAGTTGTTGCACTTTAGCTTACAAGCTTTTAATCATTAAGTATAAACGGCGGCCAAGGCGGCAAGTCGATAACAAAGAAAGTGAAAAATATGTACGAGTATACGGTGGTGAGAAAATAAAGAGGGAAGCGACATTTGAATACGTTTTTTTAGCAAATATGTTGGTATGTAGCACATTAAATTTTTCATACAAAAAAATTGCCGAGCATACTTTTTATAGAAGAAAAAGCGAGAAAATTATGAAAAATCAATGGTATTTTAGCAACTTAAGACTTGCACTTTGTTATACTTGAATTTAGTTTGAAATTATAATTAAAAAGTTTTAAATTTTGTTGAATTTTCAAATTTCCAAAACTTGTTAAAAAGTTGTGTTCATTATTTCGAGCAAAAAAACACTATTTATCGTTTAAATTTTTGAGACATAAGCAGAAAATAATTTGTAATTTTTTCTTTTAATTTAAAAGTAAAATGTACTTTTCGACCGATAAGTCATCGAAAAATCCCGGAAGGTTTTAAATATCCCGAAATGACCCGAAAATATCTCGAAAAGCTTCAAATGAACCTGCAGGTCCTGAAAAAAAAAACACAGTATTCGAAAAATTCGCGAAAAAATCATAAAATATTCCAGACGTCTCAAAAAAAATTTCGAAAAATAAAACACGAAGAGCTTCGGAAATTCTGAGAAAATCTTGAAAAGTTTCAAAATATAAAAAAGTGTGAAGATAATAGGAAGTACATAAAATAGCGACCCCGAAATTGTTACCTTAAAAAATGTTTTTTTTTTTATTAAATTTGTATAAATTAATTTTGATCTATATTTAAGGATTTTTAATTTTTAGGGCTACTACCTAATTTTTATTTGGAGATTTCATTTTTTAGCCACAATAAATAGAAACTGTCAAAAGATACAGAAAAATGTTAGCAATTTTTGTGATAAAAATTTACAAAGAAATAAACTTCCACAAATAAGCATTTGTCAAATTATTTAACTAAATTATTCATAAAATTTGTCCACCCTCTTGGTAAGTGAAAGTTTTCCATTTTTTTTCAAGTTAGTGCTTTATTTTAATTAGTTTCTATAATTTTGCTG
>NW_016186484.1:0-4620 GCF_001687245.7 Rhagoletis zephyria | reverse complement strand
CATTATTGCTTTCGAACAACTTGTTTACTTTTTGCACCTGAAAATTAGAAAAATTTTTTAGAAACCGGCTAACAAATCGGCTGCCGGCTAGATCGAATTTTCTCCGGCTAGTTGCTATCAAAACCGGCTAAATCTAGCCGGAAAACGGCTGAAATGGCAACGCTGGTGGTATTATGTATAAAGTTGTGAAAATAGCCCGTGTATGTCTTGGGTATAATAGGTGATTCATCTTGAATACAGATAATATTGGAAACATTTTCTTTAATCAACATTTCCAGATCAACATAATTTTTACGATGACCTCGTATATTCCACTGAAGAATGTCAGGCATCGATAGATAACAAAAAGAGAAAATAAACGGCTTTGCTCTTATTTACAATAGAGTTAAATATCGTAAAAAGAGAGAGAACGTTATAGTTATAAATTAGTTAGTAAGGCCAGCTAGTTGCGGGGGGAGATTCGAGTTGTGTAGATGGAGGTCGCGATTATGCGGTAGAATGTTATTTAGAATGAACGGAAGAGATAATTGAGGGTATGAGATAATATTTGGTGGAGTTAGAGACAGAAAATTATTTGGTGGGTGAGTGCCTACAGAGTCGATGTTTTCGGAGTAGGAGATAAGCGAGTAAATATTGTTTGTTTGTAATGGTACAGAGCGAGAGTCAATAGTTTTTCTATTTTCGGTGGCGGTATTATACAGAGAGTGACAAGCGAGTTCAGAGTTTTGAATACTAAATGTGGTATTGATGGGTGGAAGTTCAGCAATAGAAGAATTAGCGATTTCGGAATTGTTTCCAATATGATTTTTTGCGTGTTCTTTGTTACTATCGGCACAGTTATTGCTGGTGTATTTTAGAGTTGAGGAGAAAGATTTGTTTTTATTAACTTGTATTGGGTTACTTTGTTTGTAGAAACGTCTGGCATTAGCAATGCTGCATTTCTTTTGTGTTTTTATTTTCAGAATTTCTTTCTTCTGTTGAAATTTTGGGCAATAGGGAGATGAGGCACGGTGGGGTTGGAAACAGTTAGCGAAAAATTCACGGGTCCATTTAAGTGGATGGTGCGGAGGAAGATTTCAAGTGTCACATGCTGGGTTACTCTTACAAAACTTTATAGTATGCCCTAGAATTTGGCAATTCTTGCAGAGCATGGGGGAGGGATAATATTCGCGAACTGGTACTTTATACCAGGCAAAATCAATGCTTTTTGGGAGTTGGTATAAATTGAAAGTAAGCAGTATTAGACCAGATGGTACTCTTTCCCCGCCAATAGATTTTGTAAATTTGTAGATACCTGTGACACCCTGGAATTTAAGGTCCTCTTAAATTTCGTTGTCCGGAGTAGAAATTAAGTTGCGATCATAGATAGTGCCTTTTGTGGAGTTCAGCTTATCATGTAAAGTGACCACAACTGAACACAGTCCGCCAACATTTTTTGTGCGAAGGAATTTATCTGCCACTTTCTGGTTGTTTGCTAGAACAAGTAAACTGCCGTCCCGTAACATGCTTACCGATTGAATTTCGGTGCTTAAGTCAACTTCGTCAAGTTCCCTAAAGCGATTCCCCGAAAGAGCACAACACTTCTATTTAAGTTTTGATTTGAAAGAAAGGCACGAAGAAAAAAGGCGCAAAATAAACTGTGAGTTATTTCGTATGCACGAAAGATAACGAAAGATAGCATGGTATTCAGAGCGGTCTTAGGCAGAAGTGAACTCGATGAGAGCTAGCCGGAGACTGAAAAAAATATAGTACGCAAAAATACTATATTTCTTTAGTTATATTATAAATATAAATAAATTTCAGTAATTTGTAAGAAAATATGTGTGGAAATGGATGACCTTTATACTGAACTAGCAGACCCGGCGAACTTCGTCCCGCCCAAAATTTATTTCTTTATTCAAATATTTGTTACAAAGTTTTCACCACAATTCAAGTTCACATATGGTTTTGTGGTCATCAGAAAGCATATCCGTTGCCGCCTTAAATAACCTAACGGAAGCGTTACGTCCGTGAAGAAGTTCTTGCGGAAACAATGATCCGGCTCGATGGTGAATCGTCCTTGAATCTGTGCCTTAAAACATTTCAAACTGTAAAGCAATCATTCAATTCCACCACCTATATGTTAATCCAGGCAGTAAGCAGCCTACGCGCCAAATTTCAAACAAAACGGTACATATTAGAAGAAAAAATGGATCCTATATATTAATCTAGGAAAAGGTACCTACGTACTAAATTTCAAGCAAATCTGACGTTAATTACAAGATTTTCGAATAGATCGCTCTCTGGTCCACTTCACGGAAAAAAAGAATCATATATGCTAATCTAAGCAAAAAGCTACCTACATATCAAATTTTAAGCAAATCAGACTATAAATACGATTTTGTCGAGTAGATCAGTCCCTGGTCAACTTCCCGGAAAAAAAGATCCTATATGCTTATCTAGGCAAAAAGCTACCTACGTACCAAATTTTAAGCAAATCGGGTCATAAATGGGATTTTTTCGAATAGATCGGTCCCTGGTCCACTTCCCAGAAAAAAAAGAAACCTATATGCTAATCTAGGCAAAAAGCTACCTACATATGTACTTAATTTTAAGCAAATCGGGCCATAAATAGGAATTTTTCGAATAGATCGGTCCCTGGTCCACTTCCCGGAAAAAGGATCCTATACGCTAATCTAGGCAAAAAGCTACCTACGTGCCAAATTTTAAGCAAATCGGACCATAAATACGATTTTTTCGAATAGATCGGTCCCTGGTCGACTTCCCGAAAAAAATTATCCTATTTGCTAATCTAGGCAAAAAGATATTTCGTACCGAATTTTAAGCAAATCAGACCATAAATACGATTTTTCCGAATAGATCGGTGCTTGGTCCACTTTTCGGAAAAAAAGGATCCTATATGCTAACCTAGGCAAAAAGCTACCTACGTACCGAATTTTAAGCAAATCAGACCATAAATACGATTTTTCCGAATAGATCGGTGCTTGGTCCACTTTTCGGAAAAAAAGGATCCTATATGCTAACCTAGGCAAAAAGCTACCTACGTACCGCATTTTAAGCAAATCGGACAATAAATACGATTTTTTCGAATAGGTCGGTCCCTGGTGCACTTCTCGGAAAAAGGATCCTATACGCTAATCTAGGCAAAAAGCTACCTACGTACCAAATTTTAAGCAAATCGGACCATAATAAGATTTTTTCGAATAGATCGGTCCCTGGTCCACCTACCGGAAAAAAGTAAATTTTTATAGCCTAATACATGGTGGTTCCTGAAAGCTATTTACATACAAAATTTCATTAAAATCGGACCAGCCGTTCGCGAGATTACCTGTTACAAAAAAAAGGGACTTCCCTTTATAAATATAACTAGTGAACTCGCATGGCGCTAAGACGCCAAAATTGAGTTTAATACTACGTTCAAATTGACGAGCTAAACATGTTAAATGGGCTTGAACCAGTTAAATGAACAAAACATGTTCATAAACAAGTTAAATCGCATGCAATTGTTGTTGGAAAATTGAACCAGTTAAATCATTTAACTCGTTTGAAAACCAGTTCAGCGCAGAGTTGTACCAGAAAGCTTTCTGCTCCGACCAATCAGAAAGACCCAAAAGCAAGGCGAATTAATATAAGGTGGTGTTACTAGCTCAGCTGATTTTGTGTATGTGTTTCGCCGCACGGCTTCTGATTTCAAATTGAAAAATTTTGTTTGAATTTCTACACACACTCTTACAGATTTTGACAGTTTATGCCGCCAAAGCAAAAACCAAATACATGTAAATTTTTGTTTTTGTACTCCTGCTATCACCTTATATTAATTCGCCCTGCCCAATCGCTTTCATTTGACACGCCATCGCCCAAAAGATTTATATTCTGAAAAATATTAAAAACAGAGTACGAAAATAAACTGTACAAAACAATTCCCATTTGCTCATCGATCATCATATCATTTGTGGTTTTGTACAGTTTTGTACATAGTCAGAAACAAATTGTAAGATTCACTGTCATTTTCGCCAACTAGAAACGTTTGCTTTTCGTTTGTGACAATTGTGCCATAGGGTGATATCACAAACGTTTCAATTACGTGAATAATATTTTTTCTGTAAATTTTCATATCCAGTTCAATTAAAAAACATTTTTATTTTTTTATTCATTGCAGCTATTCGTTTTGTGTTTAGTTATTGCATATGTGTACATACATACATATATTTTTCTCTGCACGATTCATTTCGTTTGTTGTTTCGTCTGTAACTACTAAACTACTGTAGTGTACTATAGCCAAAGTGAACTCAGCCGTTTTGTTTTCGTATTGTACGGAACTGTTGAAGTAATAAACGAAATGAAATAGTAACGTACAATATAGTTTATTTTCGTACCCTGATTAAAAATTAAAAATTATCAAAAAATATCAAAATTGTATGCATGTCTGCCCGCCAAAAAGAGGCCAAGGCGGTAATTAGTAATTTCCCAAGAGGTCTCATCGAACGCAGAGATAAATAGTGCATACGAAATAAACATTTTGAAGTCTCTAAGTTATCCGTGTGCGGTAATATCATGAAGCAGACATCCGCACAAAACAAGTTGAAACACAAAAACTTGATTTTGAATATTTTTTTTTTT
>NW_016186483.1:0-4620 GCF_001687245.7 Rhagoletis zephyria | reverse complement strand
TAAATGACGCTTTTAAGGTTTTTAAATAGTGTAAAACTTCATCGGACGAAATTACTGGAATAAAAGCTGAGTTCNAACGCCATGTTTTAGTGACAAGATGAATAGAGTTGTTAAAGACTCACAGATATTGTCAGCGCAGTTTTTAAGGAAGCAGGTCGGAATATGATAAGGTCCAGGCCTAAATGATGCTTTTAAGGTTTTTAAATAGTGTAAAACTTCATCGGACGAAATTACTGGAATAAAAGCTGAGTTAATCGTACAAAGTTCATACGGATAGTCTCCACTCGTAGAGGAGTCTAACGAATGATTGGACCTAAAGAACTGAGCAAACATGTTGGCAATGAGGTGGCTGTCGCTACACACAGTATGCGATAGTGCATAGCCGACGGAAAGCATTACGCTTGAATTTACGAAACCATAAAATGATTTAGGGTTGTTAATTAAATTCTTATTAATCTTGCATAAATATGACTTATAACATTTCTTATTTAATGCAAAAGTAGCTATGCCGCAAAAACTTTGTGTAATCACCGTGTAAGCCCGTTCTTTTATACAATTTAAAAGAATGTGACTTTTTGTTTTTAAAATTTTTAAGCTCTTTAGTGAACAATAATTGTGTTGGTTCTTCATGATCAATATTACGTTTTGGTACATACAGTATCATTAATGTGTTCAACGCTACGATCGACGTCATCTCTACATATTGGCCAAGATAACTTTGAAATTCTTTGTTAATATTTTTGAAAAAAGCTTTCGCTAGTACTTGAACTATACAACTTATTAATGTGTATTTTTTTTGTTTTTGTTATTTTGTGCCCTTATAACAATTATATTCAAAAATTTTTATTGAGCTTGAGGCCATTTTTAATGAAAAACTTATTGTGGAAAAGCAACAATAATTTGAAAAAATTGTAGATGTGATAGCTATTTCGGAAATCACCACATTTCCTCATCAAATTTCTTTCAGTAGGATTCGAACAGACTCATTGACATTGACATCAGAGACATTAACTCAGTCAGTTGCCTACGCACTGTGCTAAGTTCGCCTGGTGAATTCTTGTTGCTTTTTCTACTATTTCATTTGTTAAGCCAACTATAATCAAGCGCAGCTATACCAGTGGTATTTAAACTTGATCATTTGGTTGTTGGTTTTTGTTAGTAATTCTATCATTAGAATGTTTAATTTTTAGGTGTGCTCATCCTTAAGTTATTTTTTTTTTGTTATTTTGTCGCCTTATAACAATTATATTCAACAATTTTTATTAAACTTGAGGCGGTTTTTAATGAAAAACTTATTGTGGAAAAGCAACAATAATTTAAAAAAATTCGAAGAAGTAATAGCTATTTCGGAAATCACCATACTTCCTCATCAGATTTCTTTCAGTAGGATTCGAACCGACGATCCCACTTACTCAGCCAATTGCCTACGCTCTGTGCTAAATTCGCCTTGTGAATTCTTGTTAATTTTTTCCACTATTTCATTTGCTAAGCCAACTACTATCAAGCGCAGCTGTTCCAGTGCTATTTAATCTTAATCATGTGGTTGTTGGTTTTTGTTAATAATTCTAGGCGTGCTCGTCCTTAAGTTATTTGTTTTTGTTATTATATTCAACAATTTTTATTAAACTTGAGGCCGTTTTTAATGAAAAACTTATTGTGGAAAAGCAACAATAATTTGACAAAATGGTAGAAGTGATAGCTTTTTCGGAAATCAGCATATTTTCTCATCAGACTTCTTTCAGTAGGATTCGAACTGACGATCCCACTGACTAAGGGATCTCACCGATTAATAGAGGACTTCGGAAAATCTTATTTGGACATATATTTATTTTATTAAGGCAACGTTCAGCCATATCATCCAGAAATACATTGTAACTATCTCTAGATGAAACTGGTACAACATCGGTGTCAATAATGTTCCATGATATGTGTGGCAAATTAAAATCACCCAAAACATATGGCAGAATTAGGAGGGATGTAGCAAAGACCTAAGTAAACGTAACTCTTACTAGCCTGTACACGTATACATTTAAATTCAGTATATTCAATGACAACTTTCCCGTATGGTATCGAAGAATGCACCGCAATGAAAACACCACCGCCTATTCTGTCCCCACGGTCGCACCTGTATATTTGATATTCATTTGGAAGAATTTCGGAATTAAAAATATGAGGTTTGAGCCTTGTTTGGGCAAAAGAAATAATATTATATTTGCAGTCAAACCTTTGAATTAGGTTTGTACTCAAACTCGCGAACAAACGCCACATTCGGTCAAACTGAATTATTTAGAAGTGAATCAAAATCTTCGGCAGCTACCTCAATTTTAAAAGATGAAATATCGCGATCGTATTTAAAATTAAGTTTACGAATAAAGACGACTTTATTTTTAATTTTTTTCGATATGTATGACTTTATATCATCCGAAGAAGTGTCTTTAGCAAATCTAGAGACAAAGATTGATCTTCTCGTAGGAATTGCAACCAAATTTTTGGTAGTGACTTCAGAAATGCGGGTTTCCGAGTTATTCGGAGGAACTATGTTTGGTAGAGCAGCTTTGGATGTCGATGGCAACACTGTTAAATCAACAGTTTGATTGTCGTTATTATATTTATACGTAGACCTAGGGGATATGGATTTTAGATGCATCATCATCATAAACTAGATCTAATACTTTGCCAAACTTATTGCGAAGTACATAACCTTGATTTAGGCAGAGTTCAGCCACCTCCTCTAAAAATACGTTGTTGCACGCTCTAGACGAGAAAGGTGCGATATTATTGTCAATGATGTGCCATAATACATTTGGTAAATTAAAGTCACCCAACACAATCATTGAATCAGAGGGTATAATCATTGAATTAAATGATTTCAGTAAAGATACATGTTGTGAATACACTGATAAGTCAGATTGGGGAGCAATATAGCATAGAGCTAAGTAAGTAAACCCCCTTCCAACCTGTATACGAATGCATTTGAATTATTTAGATTCAATGTGTAAAAGACTAACTTCTTCAGATGGTATTGAAGACTCTACGGCAAGGAGTACGCCACCGCCGATTTTGTCCTGCCGATCTTTTCTGTTCATATGATAATTATTTGAAAGAATCTCTGAATTAAAAATGTGAGGTTTGAGCCAAGTTTCAGTGAAAGAAATTATATTATAATCGCATTCAAGGCTATTAAGATACAAATTCGTTAATTTAGTGTTTAAGCCTCTTACGTTTTGATATTAAATACTTAAATCAGTTTTTTGATTCAGTAATTCCCCGTCATATTTGCTAAATTATTAGTTTTGTTGGGCCTATACTCGAATTCACGAAGGAAATCTCCGGAGGGCCATAAAGAACTACTAAGCAGCATTGCAAAATTTTCTAAATTTACGTCAATTTTAAATGAAGATATATTTCTTTCAAATTTAAAACAAAATTTTCTGATACCTAAGTTGATAGTTTTAATTTTGGACGAGATGTAAAACTTTATATAGTCTTCGGTAGTGTCCCTCGAAAATATAGAGACATTTAGACTTCTTTGGGGGAACCACAACCAGTCTCCTAGTATTAAACTCGATCGGCGGAAGGGGTTGAGAAACTGTGTTACTAGTTGAGGGTAGAGTAAGCGTTGGAGGATTAGATGACGGGGAAAGGGGAAGAGGCTCGTTATTCTGCAAATTTTTTTAAAATTTCTTCCCATTTACCCATGAAAAAGGGGAGAAGGAGGGGAAAAAGAAAAAAATCGTATATCTATATAAACCTTATCCAGGCCGTCGGCACGGGTCTGGAATCTTTTTTTTTCAAAAATTGTTATGAACTGAGTAAATTCTTAAAAACAGGCTAAGACAAGTACAAATCGTAATGACTAAAAGCATGACCTTTGGCATGTCACGTGCCTCACTGTGGTCAACTACCTGAATAAAATTCACAACACTGGCGTTTGGATTTATTATTTTAGATTTGTTCCCACCCATTTTATAGAAAAATATATTATATTAAATAATTAAGGTAGTAATAAATTGTTAGTAATAAACGGCATGAATATTTGATCATTTGCCAATCAATAGGCAGCCGTTAGGTTGCCAAATTATTTTGTTAGTATAGTTAGGGTTAGGTGGTTAACGGTTTGCTGGTTTTGTTCCACCCGGTTTTGCTTTTGATGTCTTCGGCGAATAATTTTGAGGAGTCCATTAAAATGGCTGACTTTTATTCCACCCTTTATGCGAGTTGATTCCAATGTGTTCAGTATTTTATTGCTTTTTATCTCCTTTTTAATTTTTATTTGGTGGTATTGTGACGATGTTGCTAAATTGAGTTGCCTATATAGTTCAGCAACTCGTCGGCGTTGGCTATACTTCTTACCACCACGCTTTCTTTTGAAAATAGTTTTTGGTGGTGACGGGATTTGTGTCTTAATGCTTTCTGCGGCTTTAGTCTACCGCCGTTTGTATTCCTCAATAGTTGTGGACCTCGGCCCAACCTTGGAGTCAGCAGTTTGTTCGGGTATTTAAAATTGTGCAATTTTTTCAGAATTTTTTTTTAATTCGTCCGGCATGTTTTTTTTAGGCAGAGAAACAAAGTTAATTTATTATATAAAGAACATCAGCAAGTTGCCTTGCTATTTCTTGA
>NW_016186482.1:0-4621 GCF_001687245.7 Rhagoletis zephyria | reverse complement strand
TTTAATCCTATATTGTTTCAAGGAGCCCTTGTCTGGTGGAACTCACTAGTGAAGACTACACATGTAAAACAGGAATTAGCGGAGCATTAGGAACCACACCTACGAAAGAATTGTCGCAGCACGAACTGCTATAAAAAAGGAAAAACAAGACGTTTCTCTGTTGCAGCAAATGTTTTTATAGGGAACTTGAAAACACGTTACCTCTCAAAGGCTAGTGATGGGGGTTCTAACAGGCTATTGTGCGATATTTTGCAGTATTCATGCGGTGAGATTAGGAATTTCAACTGATTCTTTTGTATCAGCTGTCAAGAGGAAGAGTGGAATCATCTCAACCCTTTCCTTTAGACTGTCCAATCTTCGCGAGGCTACGATGGAAGCATTTTAACTCCCACTTCTGCACAAACATTGAGCTCTCAGGTATCGGTAATTAGCCGCATTCGAAATTTCGTAATCGGCTCGCGGCGTTAACTTAAATAACCCAACCTAAGCTGTACTTCTTTGAGCTATGAAATAGTTGGTCACATTAATCATAAGAGATCTGCAACTAAATGTTATTTTATAAAACGAAATTTTATTACTTTGGCTTTTGTTCCATATTTTTCGATCAATGAATTATAATTGTAATTATTACTAATTATTAACTATTTTAACGCTTTAGATGAATATTTTTGTTGATAATTTTTGATAAAAAAAAGCCTAAGCATTTTGCCACATTCTAACCGAAATAAACACAGTTTTTATCTTAAAGACTGGTATTGGCCAGCCTTTGTAAAATATTCGTTCCAGTTCCATATTTTTTAACCATCACTGTATCACTGTAAGTATGTTAATGTGGCCTTTGATTCTTTCATGATGTCATAACAATTTACGGATATTTCATTGTATATGCCATACGTAGGTATGTATGTAGATTTGCATTGAATTTATCGTCGTTAGAGATAACTTTGGGGACTTTTTTGCACTAAAGCACTTTACTTTCATTGACAAAAAATAGAGGAAAAGGCAGGTTTGATATAAATTTATTAGCTCAAGTGTAGGTAATATATTGACGACAACGTCTATTCACACGTCCCATAATATTTTTTACCGTATTTAGATCTGCGGTTCGATCTCGAGGAAGAATTTATATTTGATGATATTGCTTTGGGTTGGATTTAGGGATGTTTCGAATGTCATATTTTTCAGATTTGCGACTGCGAATGCGAATTTTCGGAATGCGAATATGCGAATGCGAATGCGAATTTTAGGAATAACATTAAAAAAGCTATAATCAACTTAAGTCATCGTTTTTAGTACTTACAATGTTTGTAAATTATTAGAACATTGAACGAGTGCTTAACCTATACAGTGTTTTATTCTAGTAGTCAAAGTTCAAAAGGGGCATATTAAATTTCAAAAAATGTAATTTTGCTGCCTTTTCTCCCATGAGGCGATTTCTTAGAGGCTCGTATGTAAGGCCGGCTGCACTGAGCAATTGCTCACTTGGGAGGTTGTCAATTAGTCGTATTTTAGTTTAGTTTTCCACCAATCGAGAGGATTTTCACCGAGATGAGCTCGTTTTTCCTTAAGATAGGCCTTCAATTGAGCTTAAAATTCACATTTTTTAATGTTTCCAGATTCTACATCCGAGCCTTCGCTTTCGCTGGAGGAATCAAAAATTTTTTCTAGGTTGCATATAAGACTTTTAGTAGTACTTAACATATATCGTGAATAACATACTAAAATAGTATGTACTGATGTAGACAAAGCACAAAATAACCGTTCAGAAAAGTGAGAAATTTTTGGAGTTTTTCAAAAATGCTAATATATTTTAGAATTCTAAGAACTTTCTAGGTTTTATACACAAGTAACATGAACATAAGATTTTTTCGACAATTTGTGATGTTTCCCATCTTTACATTTTAGGATGGATTCCAGAAAAAATAAGATTCTCAAAATTTTGGAAGGTATACAAATTTCTAGAATCTCAATAATTTTGTACATTTCAAAATATTCTTATTTTACCAAAATTTCTAGAATCTGCCAGATTTCGATAGTTTTTAAAATTTTGGAAATTATCCTAAAAATAAGAAATCTTGCGAAAATTTAATAATTTCATAAAATTCAAAATTTTGGAATTTTTGTTATTTTCTAAACCTGCGAAAACATTCAAATTTTCTGTGACTTTCAACTATGTAAAATCGTACAAATTCGAAAATACAACAAAAAAAGTAAAAATTTAAAATTAAGTAATTTGAAAATTTGGAAAATTCAGTGAATTCGAAGAACTGATAAGCATTTTTCACCAGTGCGTTATAATTATATGATACAAGTATAATTTTTCTGAAAAATAACGAAATTTATCAATCATTGCGCAATTATGCGGACTCAGATACGGTCAATAATTGCGCAATTTTGTAAGTGCTCACGATGTTGCAGGAAAATCACACTCACGTGTGTTCACAGGGCGGCTTAATTCTTTTTTTTTCTACAACAAATGTATAATATTGTTTTAAAACTGGTACTCGTTCCAAAAGGAATACCCCTTTAACTTAATGATAAAAAGATAATTTCTCAATTCTCTCCGCACACATATAGGGATCGGGGGCCAAGCAAAGATTACCAAAAACTCATGAAACAGAACGAAGCAAGAAAAAAAAACTATCAGTATTTTCTTTAAGTTTTCCTAATAATTACACTGTACAACACTCGGCTAGGTATTGGACCCTACCAATTTTTTTAAGAGATTGAGTCATAATTATAAAATTTCCCCCTTCCCCCCCCTGGATCCGCCACTGTTAAAACGCAGTTAATTGCTTTCCTGACAAATGTCGGCTGTGACGTCGCGTGAGGAGTGCCGCTTCTAGTTTTGAGTTCGCAGTTCAGAGTCCGCTTGGAGAGGTGGTTAAAGTGAAGTAAGTCAATTATTGCAATTCAAATATAAATTACAAATTTTAAAATTAGTTTCATTCGGAAAAAACCTCAAAAATCGTAAAACATAAATGAGATGTCGTAAGCGTCATAATGTCTGAAAGTCGTAAAATTTTGTAATGTAAAATAACGGTTGAAAAGGTTTTAAGATATTCGTAAGGCATAAGAGCTATTTACGTATTTTCTACCGTTTTAAGAACATTTTGGTGTGGTTACAAAAAGCTTCCAAAAGCATTTAACCGTTATTTTACATTGCAAAATGTTACGACTTTATGACATTGCGATTATTGATTATCTCGGAAGGCTGTTTTTGCCCTTTTTACGCTTGTCGAACTCACCGATTCAAATAAATTCAAAAGACAGTCTTGAAAATAACAATTGTGCTTTAACATAAAGTACGGATGGTCACCATAACTATACATTATATCCGAAAGCACATTCTAAGACATATATACATACATATTAAATCACCCCTTTTTCTAGCCACTAGCCAGCAAAGTAAGCTAATTGCAATATTTATTTATTTTTTATTTTTTAATCTTAAGCATATGCCTTTAAAAATTAGTTCAAGAAATGAAAAATGACCTTCATGAANCACATTCTAAGACATATATACATACATATTAAATCACCCCTTTTTCTAGCCACTAGCCAGCAAAGTAAGCTAATTGCATATGCCTTTAAAAATTAGTTCAAGAAATGAAAAATGACCTTCATGAAATCTCGCACAATTAACACATGTTTGTAAACAACAGTGACGCCAACTGGAATTTTAATATGCGGCGACGTACAAAAACAAAAAAAAAANCACCATAACTATACATTATATCCGAAAGTACATTCTAAGACACATATACATACATATTAAATCACCCCTTTTTCTAGCCACTAGCCAGCAAAGTAAGCTAATTGCAATATTTATTTATTTTTTATTTTTTAATCTTAAGCATATGCCTTTAAAAATTAGTTCAAGAAATGAAAAATGACCTTCATGAAATCTCGCACAATTAACACATGTTTGTAAACAACAGTGACGCCAACTGGAATTTTAATATGCGGCGACGTACAAAAACAAAAAAAAAATAAAAAATATTTAAATAAATGTACGGCTGCGTGTGCCCATTTCAACGAAACTATAAATGCTTTAAAGTTTTAACCACAGATTTTAATGCTTGGCAGTCTATGTATATACATATGCGCGACCATTAAATGCTACCAAAAATGGAGTAAATATGGAAATTGTGTCAACATATGAAAACGATTTTCAAGCAAATAACACACTTGATTTAATAAAAATGCGTTTGTTGCACATGCATACATACAGATATACAAATTGAACGGGCGTGGGTATGCATATCTATATTTAAATAAAATTTGTTTGGTTTTTTATTTTTTTATTGTTATAGGCATAAATCTGTGACGCATATTTAGCGGTTGCGCCTACACTCATATGCGTGCAACGCGCATAGCATAGGCGCATGTGGCATCAGCACCAACTTACTTACCCCAAGCCCATTAGTCTAAAGCGCCTCAGTCATAAGTAGTAGCTGTCACAACTGTCATACACTTTGTCTCAAATTATTAACTTGCTGCCACCACCACCAACAACATGTGGCAAATATAGCACAATGTTGCAACAACATATTTGTATACGTGTAAATGTGTAAATAAGTACATGTATTTAAATATGTATGTGAGTTTATATACATAC
>NW_016186481.1:0-4621 GCF_001687245.7 Rhagoletis zephyria | reverse complement strand
ATATTGGGTACACCCACTTATTTTATTCTATGCACCAAATAAGGACATCCACGAAAATTTCAAAATTTTAAAACCAATTTTAGGGGTCGCTACCAAGGATTAAATATGAAATTTGAAAAATTTGACATATGATTGAAAATAATTTCACAGTCATCACAAAAAGGGATTCATCATATTCAATATTAGGCATTAGGATTTTATATAAAATTTTGTTATTTTTTAACACTCGTAATTGTCTCTGAAAATTGTTTTAAATTTTTTGAAATATTCGTAAATATTTTTATTTAGTACGATATCGACATTTTAAGCACCACCCTGGTATAGATGTATGTGTGTTTTCAAGAACTGTGTTAAAATGCAAAAATTTTTTGCTTTTACTTTACAAATCGAAATTGGTCACGCAATAAGGTAAGGTAAGGTTGATTGAAAACCCCGTTTGTTGTTATTCGATGGTATTCGGGCGAAATTATTGTGACATTTCGGTTGGAAAAGATAACGCCCAGATCGAAAGTCCTGCGTGAAGGTCTTGAAAAAAGCATTTTCCAGATATGAATTTCTCTCCCCAATTGCCCAGAACTCACCACGACTAGATTCGCCCCATCCCCCTCTCAGCCTCAAAAAAATCATCAATTTCTTTCGATTTCTCATTTTCATAAATATTTTTGATTAATACAAAAGTTGTTCGACCTGCAATATTTTTATATGAATTCCAATGTGAAACTTTCCACTAGAAGAAAGTAGAACACCTTTTGAGGAATGACCGAATTCCTTTTTGTTTTAAGTTCTGAAAAAAGTAATTTTTTGTTTGGATGTAGTTGACGAATCTGAAATTTCTTACATTGGCGAAGCCTATTAAATCGTCTACCATCAACGTCACAGACTCTTTCAAAAAGGATTGCTAATTTAGGAGCTATTCATGGATTTATCGACAACTTTACATATGTAACTTTAAACAACTTTTCCAAATAAAAATTTACTTTCGGTACAAACATCAAAATTAAGAAATGCGTTTACTTCCGGTTCTCTCTCTCAAATGCTAACAATGAAAAAAAGTAGCTGCCGTTAATCGTAAATTTGAACTGACTGACTTAACATTAACAATTATAATCATCATTAAGGTTTCCCTTATGCTCGAGATTTTAAACGGGTATAAAAGAAAAAAAAGGAAGGTTCTGAGATTGCTCTTTTATTTCAAAATAATTTCACTTCGCTCTAAGCTGAATGCTTCAAATATTTACGTTACATTTTAAGGAAAATGTGTATAAAGCTTTTAAAATCTTAAAGCTATATGTAAATATGCAAATTAAATTTGTTTAAAACTTACTAATAACAAATAAATTGTGTTCGCTTTGCTTCGCAAAAGAAAAATGATTTAAAAATAATAAAATTAAATTCGGCATTTCTCATATATATACATAACTAAAAACAAAAACGTTCAACAAACATTTAGTGTTTCAAATGCATTTTTAATTATTAACAAATCAATAATACATGATTGTGCGTGTGTGTTTACTTATATATACATACATATGTTTACTCATATGTGCGTGCTTTTTTTCGTACTCAGTTTGACTAGATTAAGCGAATGCCATTTTACATTCAACGTACTAAAGAAGTGAAAAATACTTGTATGTCTTAAAATAATAACAACAACATAAACAAAAATAAAATAAATAATATAAGCTTACTTTAAAGATGTAAAATAATTTCTACACAATTTCGTTGAATGCTGAAATCGGTCAACACATTAGTATATGTATGTATGTACATACATATGTACATAGCAAAATATAATCAAAGCAAATTATGTGTACAGTGAAATCTCGATATAACGAAGTTGAAGGGGTTCGACAAATGCTTTGTTATATCTATAGTTTCGTTATACAACGTTATACAATACAACGAAAAATTAAAAACTTTTGAAAAAATTCGTGATAAGCTAACTATAGTTTTCTAACGGGACTTTAACCATCGTTATATTCCGAACGTTTTCATGGTCAAAACTTCTTCGTTATATCTATGGAGCATTTTCGTTTCGAAAATTTCGCAACGACGAGTTTAATAAACATTTTATTATATTGAGTTTTTCGTTCGTTATGTCGAGGTTTCACTGTACTTTATATTCCATTTAAAGCGAGTTATTCAGTGAAAATTAAACGCTGCGCTACCGCGGTAGCAACACCAGCAGCGCTAAATGCGTGCTGAAAAACTCTGATAAAGGCTCAGTTATGCACACTTAACACTTGCATAGTCAGACGTGAGAGTTGTCACATAAGAAATCTTTTAAATGAGCTTTGCGCATAAACGGTTACCCAACAAATAGCATGACATAGAAGTCAGAATTAGAGCGGGAGAATTAGATATGGGTAGATATACATATATGAGCTGTACGGAGTACATATAATTACGAAAGTATTGCAAAGTGCAGTGCAAGACAAAGTATGCATAACAGAGCCTTTTAACTTAGCTCAAATGTTGAAGGCCATTAATATGTTGGTGGATGGTCAAGATTTACAAAACACACCGTGAAAAAACTTATAGTTTTAACATTTTGATGATCATATTTCTTTGTTTTTTAATTAAACAAATCGTCAGTAAGGTTTCTTTTTTTTGTTTCAAATACCTTGTAGCCTTTCACGGCTATAAATATACTGTCAATTAACAGCAAAATTTATACAAAATAAATTTTTATAAATAAATTTAATGTATGCAATTTTTTATGACTAAAGCCATTATTATAATAAAATTTAAATAGATTTTAAGACATTTCATAATTTTTTCACTTCTAAATATCTTAAAATCTACTCATATTTTACATATTTTCGCCATAAACTTAATAAGTTGAAATACAATGTTTTTTCAAGATTTTTTTTTTTTTACACTGGGTTATATGCATAAGAATAAACACATTTTTAATAAAAGAAAAATTAAAAAAAGTGAGATTACTTTATATATGTATGTGTTCGTATGGAATAGTAGCTTAAGTCGGTAAGCTGGCTTTAGTATAATGCAGCATTCCCTTTATTCTTTAAACGACAAGAAATTTTTTGATGAGAGTTAATAAGAATATTGACTTGCTAGTATCGGAATAATTTCTGCAAAGTTCTTCAACTTCTCGGCGCCAATAAGTCATTCGAAATCGTATGTTGCGAATTCCGCATTATACCAAAGCCAGCCTTTCGACATAAGCCACTGTTCGATACGAACACAGATATGTACTTTTGTTTGTGGCAACACAATTTTTAAAATAGCACATTATACTGTTTGAGTAACAGTGTTAAAATTAGAAAACAACACAATCTTTTAACTTACTTAGAAAATAGCCTACAAGACACGCTTGGTGGAAAATCGTAGATATGCACAAGGAGCAAATACAGTTGCACATCCACATGAAACGTTATGATGGGCGCTACGTAGGTCGATTTAACATACACTGAGAAACGAGCTTAGTTCAACTTAACTAAATATGTTTCACTCAACATATGAATTGGCTACGGCTACCAAATCTTTTTTTTTTTTATTCTACTGAAGAAAATCTCCTCAGCAGTGAGGAGCGACAACACTTTTGTTTTGCTAAATCGCTGTTGAAAGTTGTATGAGCTTTGGAAAGAATTTAAATTCTAATTTAATTAATTATCAATTGAGCGCCTCTGGGGACTAAAGAAAATTAAATATACGTGTACTTAATATTTGCTTGAAGATGCTCAATGTTTTAGAAAAAAATTACCAATGCTAAGTATGACGTAGTACGAAAATTTAAAATTTAAGATTTCATAAGTTTATTATCCGTCGTGCATAATACCCAAAATTCCAATTGCATTGCTAAAAATAGTTTGTTCGCATTATTAAAGTGGCTTTTCAATTAGACGTACAGTCAGAAAATAATAGAAAATTAGGTAAAAAAAAAACAAAATCGAAATGCTTAAACCTAAACAATGCATAGTAGTTAGAGTTTTTTTGGTTGCTTTTGATTTTTATTGTTAATTATCTTGCAGATTTTTCTTCTCTGCGTGTTGCAGTTTCTTAAATATATTTGTTTTTATTACTTTAAAACTTTCCTTTTTCATAACGGGTTAATAGATTTATTTCTTTTACCTAACGAATACTACGAGTGGAGTTTGTTGCGTTAACAAGCGTTTACGCATTTTTTGGGTCCCCTTTCTCATTTGGTGAAAATATGGACCAACTTTATATCGCGCGGGCAGCTGCACATAAGAACAGCATGAAAAAAAAAACAAAATGCCACAAAATGTGCACACACATACACACACATACTCATGTAGGATGAAGCATAGAACTTAGACAAATCTCGGCAATCAAATTTAATAAAAAAAATTAAAGAACAATTCAAATGCTGAAATGTATTTGTCCCATTAGGCGATTACCGTACGATGACTACGTCCGGCTGTCCTATGTACACGCACGTATGACGTATGTATGTGGGTATGCTCACACTTATTTCAAACTAACAAAATCATATTAAAGTAGTACAATTTGCTTTTACTGCTGTCTTTGCAGGTGTATCGCTTTAAGTTTGAACCTTTTGTTTGGTTTTGCGTTTGTTTTTGCTCTCTCTTCCTTTTTTGAATAAAAGTTTATAAACCCCTTAGGCGCCTGCGCA
>NW_016186480.1:0-4621 GCF_001687245.7 Rhagoletis zephyria | reverse complement strand
ATAAATCCGAAAGTGAGTTTGTTTATTTGTTACGCTTTCACGCTTTAACCGCTCAACCGATCATTATGAAATTTTGTACAGTGTACAATGTACACTGGTGTCATTTAGCCCAACTTAAAATATAGCATAGATTTAATCGTGATGTACAAGAGGGCGTGGCACCTCCCATACACTCGGAATTTTTCATACTTTCTACGTAGAAAATATTTGTGATAGAGTAGTGGAACTTGGTATGGAGATATATAAAATCAATTTCACACTCATGGAGGAGGGCTGCCACCTGTTTAAAAAATCAAATTCAACTTGAATTAAGAGAATTATTTATTTGAAAATATATTTAAAAATTGATGTCAAGAGGCTTAAAAAGTTGTGGTTTGAAAATATTTTGAAAAGGGTTGCCACCTGAGTGAAAAGCCAAATTTAAATCAATTATTCACAAGCTATCTGAAANAAATTATTTATTTGAAAATATATTTAAAAATGGATGTCAAGAGGCTTAAAAAGATGTGGTTTGAAAATATTTTGAAAAGGGTTGCCACCTGAGTGAAAAGTCAAATTTAAATCAATTATTCGCAAGCTATCTGAAAAATTGTCAAACGAAAGATTGTAAAGAAACCTTCAGGTCGTAAATTTAGAATATTATTGAGGTGTTTTACTAGGGTTGCCACCCGATTAAAAATTATATTCAATTAATTTAAATGAATTGCTGCAATATGGGGTGTAAATCTAACTGTTTTTGAAAAGGGTTTTAGTTCTAAACTACATGAAGGACGGTTGCCACCTGTTTGAAAAACCAAATTTTACTTGAATAAGGGAATTAGATAATTGGAATATGTATAACAATATGGGTACCAAAGGTCTTTAATANGAATTATTTATTTGAAAATATATTTAAAAATTGATGTCAAGAGGCTTAAAAAGTTGTGGTTTGAAAATATTTTGAAAAGGGTTGCCACCTGAGTGAAAAGCCAAATTTAAATCAATTATTCACAAGCTATCTGAAAGATTGTCAAACGAAAGATTGTAAAGAAACCTTAAGGTTGTAAATTTAGAATATTATTGAGGTGTTTTACTAGGGTTGCCACCCGATTAAAAATTATATTCAATTCATTTAAATGAATTGCTGCAATATGGGGTGTAAATCTAACTGTTTTTGAAAAGGGTTTTAGTTCTAAACTACGTGAAGGACGGTTGCCACCTGTTTGAAAAACCAAATTTTACTTGAATAAGGGAATTAGATAATTGGAATATGTATAACAATATGGGTACCAAAGGTCTTTAATAAGGTTTTAGTTGGAAAATATTTTTGAGAGGGTTGCCACCTTTTTAAAAGTCGATTTTAAAATAATTATACTCAATTTAAGTGTCAAACGTAAGATTCGTTAGAAATGCTCAGATTGAATATGTAGAATCCTATGATGTATTGAAGAGGGTAACGGCTTGTCTTAAAAATAAATGTTACATTATACGTAAGTTAAATGAGCTATTGAAATATATGTAGGTATTAATCGAAAGTCTTGAAAAGGCTTTCTAAGCTACATATGTAAAGCAGGGTTTCCACATATTTGAAAATTCAAATTCATATGCATTTATCATAATATGAGAGTGAGACGAAAGAGATTTAAAAATGATGCCAACTGTTCAGAAAGTTTAATTCAAACTATTCAATAATTTCAATGAAGTATTACAATAGGGGTATCAATCGAAATGGTTTTGAAAGGGCTTCATATATAAACTACATATACGGGGGTCGTCCGCTTTTTTTATCTATTTATATTTGAAATCAGGATATAAGTAAATTGTAAAAGTATCGCAAAAGAGAGGTTTAAGAAAGTTTTAGTTTGAAAATATTTTGTAGATGGTTAAAATAATTTAAAATCTCCTGGTTTTGGCATAGTTTAAGTATGTTGAGATTTCGTACACTCAGCGATGCGGGTGTTGGCGATCTAGTAATTAATAAGCCTTAAGTTAAGAGCAATTAGCAGACTACGGAACTATGAAACAATCGAATTCGCATGTCAAGCAAACGAAAAGAGAATATTACTACGGAGACCAGCTATCAGGCCTGTCAACTTGGCTCAAACCGTGCCATTTTTGGCTCTATTTTACTTCAAATGGCACCAATTTTTTTAATTACGCACAAGGTAATAAAATCGCACTTTTGGGAAATAGTGCGTAGTATTTCAATAAATTTTTGTGCAAAGATTCTCGTGTACTCCTTTTTTTATCAAATAAAATTTTCTATTTCCTAAAGTTTGAACAATCTTACTTTGGTATTGCTTTTTTGTTTTGGAAATGTGGTACTTATTTTATTGCTAAATTGCTATTTTGATTAAAAAGCATGACACCGTATTCGGCACTTTTATTTTTCTATTTGGCACTATTTCATCATCAATATGGCACCTAATAGCTAAGGATAGTTGGCAGCCCTACCAGCTATTAAGGCACGTTTTTCAAGAAAGAAGCTGAAAACAGAACGAGTACCTTGCAAATTGACAGGCTATAAGGGTCCCCCATAAAAGCATCGTCTTTTGTCAGCGGAAGCTCTCAAGAAAAATGCTTTTCGCCGCATATTCTGTAAGAGTTTGACCGAGTTTTGTACCTAATTTTTGAATTTCGTCTTGTGAACATTGTCTACCTAGAGGCGAAAGCTATGTATTACACGTTGAGCGGAGCAAGCATCGAACTTGGATCCGAACGAATGGCACTATGCCGCCGAACAAAAGCAGCAGCTGGCATAGGTCCTATGCGCAGAAATTTGGTATTTTTCTTTCATGGAAACCATAGAAAGCCTTATATCCGTCAGTGTGAGGCTTTAGTACACTAAAAGCAATTTTTCTCATCCAGTTTTTTCATTCGTTGCTACTGCTAAGTAAGTCCATCTCGAGTTTGTCAGTCATCGGTGCAGTTTCAACGTCGGATCATCGTTTCTCGCCTCAGTCCGTACTTCATACGTTTCTACTCATGAACGAACGAGTAAGATCACCCTGGACGGCGTGCGAGAAAAAAGTAATTTTTTTGCAATGACGTAATTTTTTCGCCGCCATGTGAATTAAAAGGAACGAAACCATGTGTGTGAATGAAACAACCGATTAAAAAATGACGTCATCAATTATCTATTTTTTTCTCAAATGCAATTACAAATACACGGTTGCCGTGCTTGGTGATCTGTTTAGTTGGTTCATGGTTACTACTGGTGTATTTTACAGTTGCTCACGTTCGTTGCTTCCTCTTATCTGCTCGATTTCCCACAATTGCTAATGCTAATTTTCGGTTGATAAACCGAATATCGATTTCCACACCTTTTTGATCTCTAACATTGTTCGGCCCAAAATTTCATTTAATTTTTACGTAATCAGCATCTTCTTAAGTCTCTAAGCGACAAAGTTCGCAAACTGAATCATCCTTGTATCCATGCCAGTCGAGATATACTCAAGGTTAAGAATAAGTTGATGAGATCGCCACAGCGTTTTTTAATTTTTCTTTAGTCCGTGAGGAATACCCCTGCTATAGCTCGGAAAACGTTTGAAATGCTGAGCATAACATAGGATAATCGTTTAACTGCTGAAATATAGAGAATTATAGAATTCACTATGCCTACATTGTTGCTTTGGTTCGCGAGTATTTACCCTAATTGTAGAAAGCGTGGAATCGCCATTGTGGCTTGCGGTCTTCACGCAATTTTGGGTGATTTTATCAACTTTCTCCACCTTTTTGCGCCTGATAATTATAAGGGCATATATTTTGTGGGCAGCCGACTTTATTAATCCTGTGATTCATCACGATCTATTATAACTAATTTAAGTTTACATACAAGCTACTTGAAGGAGCGATTTCGCTGGAAACTACGTACGGACGAGCTAAGACACGTGCCGAAATTCGGTGAAAAAATCTAAAACTTGCTGTTACTACATATATCCCGCGGACAGAAATACAGTTGAAATTTGTGACAGGCGCCGTCTTAGAAGAAGCATATCTGCATTATGTAGGACGGTCAAGTCGCTTTACCAGCTCTTAACATTAAAACTTCTTCAAGGTAAAATTATAGCAATGCTGGGCTGAATACCGATGCATGAGAAACAGGCAGACCGCTTAACAAAATATAGCGCTGCTTCAGTGGCCTAGTTTAATCCAGAATAATTTTAGTGTCTAACTAAAAGAAAGCCAATAAAGCTTTAAAACCTTTATGAAGTCAAAAATTTCACTGTGCACTGGTTCGACTGTCGACGAAAGAGGAAAGCTAAGCGATTAATCTTTCATCTAAGAGACTCTTAAAACTTCAATAATTTAAGCAGAGAGGACTTTCAAAACTATCAGTAGGTATTCCAAGTGATAGTCCCTATAATCAACTCAGTAAAATTAATCTTCCGAAATTTGAAAAAAAAAAAACGCATAGAGTGAAGGACATTCACAATAGACTACGTCAGAACTTGAGGTCCGCTATGGCCCACAATAATAATAATAATAGATTGGTGCTTACACAAATGTTAGTGTTGGGCCGAGCTTCTCCTCCGATTTGTGGCGTGATGTTGTCACACAAACTGGAAATCAAGCTGCAGCGAAGCAAGTTCATATTTGGTTTAGGTTTGAAGCTCCCTTATGTTTCGGATACTTCAAAATT
>NW_016186479.1:0-4621 GCF_001687245.7 Rhagoletis zephyria | reverse complement strand
TTATGACTTTTATAAATAAAAGTCTTCTATAACTGTTATCTAAGACATATAACTTAAAAATTAAAAAAAAAGCCTGTAAAAAGTAACTGTTATTTGCAGATTATTTAGATAAAAATCAAAAATAACTGTTATTTTGGATTTATAAAATAAAAGTCAGAAATAACTGTTATTTTGGATTTATAAAATAAAAGTCAGAAATAACTGTTATTTAAGGAGCAATTAAATAAAAGTCTAAAAATATTTGTTAAAGAGTGATTTTTTTTTTTAAATATGTAACTTTTACGGTCCCTAGATAGTATACTCATCCTTATTGACTTTAGTAAGCGGTCGCTTCTTTTATATTAATCCCATTTTCAAGCTTTGTGGTCCTATAGCAAAGAAGTGCTCTGGCCCAATTAGTGCACCCTTGCCAGTTTATCTACTTCTGTTCCCCAAAAGCTACACCAGTTTAACTGGTAGCTACAAATGTAGTTGTATTTGTCATCTTTAGTGCAACTGTTGCTTTCTTCGCCGACTCAAGGTCTTATTTAGAACAGCTGTACAAATCCAAATCTAGGAAACAACCCATTCGTGGGGCGTTCTTTTTTGAGAATTTTAGTTTCCATAGAATTGTTCAGCATTAGTGTGAAAGCAGAGGTTCAAAAATTATTTACATACTTAATCCTATTTAAAATGGTGATATACATATATGACTTGAAAATGAAATAAAAAACGTTCCTAACTGGGAACTATTAGCCGTTGCATATTTTCATAAAAAATTCAGTCTATGTACTTACAAAAAAAAAAAAGTTTATCATTCACATCGTTTGGTATGTTGACTTTAAATTTTATTTCGTTTTAAACTGGTCACTTCATACTTCATTGGCTGGTAATTTATGAGCAAAAAAGCGTGTGGCAATCCGGCGCGTGCTAACAATCTGCTGCCTGTCGTAGCATACACACACATGGCCAACTTGTGTATATTGTCCGGCAAGGTGCAAGGATGCAGCATTTTGTGTTATATCTTGATGACCCAATGCAAGCTCGGGCAAGAATATTCGTTTGTACGAATGGGTGTAGAATGTTGCATCAACACTTACTTACCACAAAGATATGTATCAACTGCTATTACACTTGCTCTTGTTTTGTTTTTTACCCGTACAAAATTCCAGCAATTTTTTTGTGCATATTGTTCTTTTTTTTTACAAGCCCCCATCAATCGCTTTTTAAATTTTTTTTTGCCATACATTGCATTCTGTTGCAACTGAAATGCTGAACATTAATGCAAGTGTGGGCGGTTGCATGCATTTTGGCTGTGACGGCGGTTTTTGTGCATACATATAAATATACATATAGGACATAGTACGTACGCATGCACTAACGGACTTTTGCATTTAAAGGTCGACTGCATTTCACAGCCTACCGATTTTTTTTCGTGCCACACGTGACTAAAACGCGCAAATAAAATATAATAAAATCAAACAATTCAAAATTTCAATGAAGTTGCAATTGCATCGATGCATCGTGTTGCACGCGTGTAGTGGCAGGCATTTCTGCTATGCAAAAAAAGCAAAACAAAAAATCTGTTGCATTTGGTCACTGTTGCTGGTTGGCACCTAATAAATCGCTGAAAAAAATACATTGAATTGGGAATCTTCAAGTGTTCAATTGCTGTCAGCGTGTTTATTTGCACTGCTTTAGGTGTTTGTGTGTGTGTGTTAGTGTTATGATATTTGTGTTTGTCAGCATTTCACCGTTGAAGCTTAGCAATTGTGGAATGTGTGAAAATGGGATTAAATATGAATGTACATTAGAGTGCATCACCAAAAAAAGTTGCGATTTTTCCGCCGGGATCTCAAAATTTATTTTATTTATTTACGTGCGCGGGATCGTTTTGAAAATACTTCCAAAAATGGGTTTTTTATGGAAAAAAATAGTTTATTAAAGGATTTTTTGGAAAAAATCGCCTCAGAAATCTACATAAAAATATATATATTTTTTTCAACGGAATAATGAGATTTTTGATGCTGGTTTTTTAACTGTTTTCAAAGATTTGTTGAAGAAAAACTTGAATAACTGCTCTAAACCTTTATCGATATAAGGTATCAGTGGAAAAGTATTTTATCGTCCTTTTTCTTTCTTTGCAAAAAACTCATTCGCGACCCAATTTTTTATTTATCAAATACCAACACATCCTAATTCAACATGGAATGACGCTCATTTCTTTTACCTTTCTCTTTCATAGTTTGAATGAGCTTATTTGCAAGGAAATACAAAGGGTGAGAAAACACCTTTCCAATGATACCCCATAAATCTAAATCGGTAAATTTTTGGCTGAGTTATTCAAGTTTTTCTTAAACCAGTGTTTCAGTTCAAAAACATCATCAAAAATCGCATTATTATGATTTCGTTGAAAAATTGTTTTAAATATTTTTATGAAATTTTTTTAAGCTAAAACTCTTTTGTTATCTGAGGTGATTTTTTTTTTCCAAAAATACCTAAAAACCCGTTTTTATTAATAAAAAACTTAATTTTTGGAGATATTTTCAAATTGGTTCAGCTCACGTAACTCTGAATATTTTTCCAAGATATTCTGGTGGAAGTCTTAAAATATAATAGTTTTTATAATTCCAGGGAGAAAACAGTACCGATTTATTTTTTTTTGTATGAGGAGTGACGCAGTCTAGTGTACATATGTATGCAGATAAGAATAAACTTGTGTTGGGAAGTCAGAAAAGATGACAATGTGCTTGACGAAAAACCATAGTGATATCTTCACAATTTTTTTCTATTTAATTTGGTTTATTGCATCAATTCGCCAATTACCGCTGGATACACCTTCTTCGTGTTGCATAAAAGGTCCATCGCCGACGCTGTGCGAAATCGAAAAGCTAGAGTCTTTCATGCGTCAACTCTTTGAACCTTCGGACCTGGTAAGCTCACCATTGACTACATCTTCCAAGTGTGTAAATCCATACACTCCAATCGATATAGGTTTTTAAAGCCGCTTTTGTTAGTACGAAGAGAACCTACCACTACGACGATATATATAAATTTTGAATCCCTGCAAAACACATTGTGCTGACTTGTAACGGGTGATTTTTTTGAGGTTAGGATTTTCATGCATTAGTATTTGACAGATCACGTGGGATTTCAGACATGGTGTCAAAGAGAAAGATGCTCAGTATGCTTTGACATTTCNCGGGCTATTCCGGCCGAAATGCTCGAAAAAGTTGCCCAAAATTGGACTTTCCGAATGGACCACCTAAGACGCAGCCGCGGTCAACATTTAAATGAAATTATCTTCAAAAAGTAAATGTCATGGACCAATCTAACGTTTCAAATAAAGAACCGATGAGATTTTGGAAATTTTATGCGTTTTTTTTAAAAAAAAAGTTATCAAGCTCTTAAAAAATCACCCGTTACATGTCGTATGTCCCGTTGACGAAGCTTCGTTGAAAATATCCTTCGATCTCACAACGAATCGCATTTAAAATTTAAATGGAAGAACCAAGTGCAGAAGGTCCTGTCTGCTTTGGCAAAACTTTGCAAAGGACATAGGAAATCGGAAAAGGTCTTTGGTCTCGACAAATACCGACAAACAGATTTAGCAGCAAATAAGAAGAGGAAATACGTTGTTTGCTTTTATTCTTCTCTTCTTTAACGGCGCCTAAAACCTTGCGTTTAAAATATAGGACAGTGGTGCAAAGTACCAGCAGTCTTTGTAGGTAAAATGAACTGGCATGCTTCTGCTCTATACAGGATCTAAAAAATCAACAAAAGTAGTTTTATGCGATCTTCAGAGCAACGGAAAGTTGCAGAAGGAGATGCACAAGCCTTGCACACGACCAGTACGGCTATACTAGCTGCCATCTGACAACACCCGCTTCAGCACAATTCAGCGGGAACCAGATTTTAGATTTAGCTGTTTTTATTTGAAATGGCCCCAGAAATTAACCTTTTAGCCCCTAACTCCTTTTTGGCGCTTTTAAATTTGAAACAGCCCTTTGAGGCTCCAAAAATTGTAACTTAATTTTAAACATTAAATTTTAACATTTCTGTTGTTTGTGTGGAAAAACATATTCTCAACTGAAAGAGTGATTGTAGCAAAAATTTAAAGTGGCCGCTTTTATTCACTTTTTTAATTTATATTTTTTTTAGAAAGTTTATTAATTGAGAGGAATAAAAATTAACAATTTTCGAAAAGGCTTGAAACTCAAAAAGTACTATTGACACAAAAATATATCAGCGCATATAGGCTAAATATATCTTTTTAAAAGGTTTCGCTTTTTGGAGTTTTTGTTTGCAATAACTGCAAAAGGCCTAGAAAACAGGTTTTTGCCCATATCAAGAAAACGATTTTTTGGGAAAATAAATGAGGTGTATTTTCATGTTTAGCGCCCCTAAATTAGTAAAAAAAAGCACTTTTCAGCGATGTAATTTGTTTCGTGTAAACTAGTGTAATTAATAAATTCGTAATGCACCTATTTTTTACGTTTTCTTTTTAAGAGTTTTGAGCTCACAATGTTTATTTAGAATGAATACTTTATCTGGCTATGTACCTAAATCAATAAAATTTTGAAAATTCGTTCTAAAATAAATAAAACAAGTAAGAAAGTCTAAGTTCGGGCGGAGCCGAACA
>NW_016186478.1:0-4622 GCF_001687245.7 Rhagoletis zephyria | reverse complement strand
CTCCGCCAGGTTTCGAACCTATGAACAACTGTTAAAGTGGAGTAGAGACGGAACGCTAGCAATCTCTACCACAGTGGCAGCGTATTCGATGCGAAATAAAAGCGGAACAAGCCCAGCAACGCACTCGAACATTTGTTTATTAATACGCCTACAGAAACAACAAAATTGGTTGAAAAAATTAAAATACAAAGAATAACAATAAATACTTGTGAACATATTGAATGTATGTGTAACAAGTATAAGTTAGAGCTGGTTTTCACTATATCATATTTTGCCGACAAAATTTGTCGACATATTTTGACACAACTTTATCTCCTTTATTCATACCTTCACCCGATATTCTGCCAAAAAAAGCCAAAAACGGACGTATAGCCGATGTAGCAGCGTATGTACATGACTGAAAACATATTCTGACCTAAATCAATCGATAAACCGTTTTTTGGTATCATTTGGCAATGTGTTTTCACTCATAGTGAAAATTTGCCTTTAAGGTAAAACGCCTTACCAAGACAAAACGAAACATCAATATAAAGAATTAGTGAGGAAGGCATATACATGTGTTTGCATACAGCGACGGACGCTATCTTTCCAAGTTCTAACGACTTTCATAATTTTGTTGTTTATTCTTATTGGTACACCTCTACTTCCTCTCTCATAACGATTTGAAGTCAATCCAACAACAATAAAAAGACCAGCATACAAAAATGTAAATTAGGCCAAATGTTACAGTTTTGCACTCACTCTCAGTTTTGCATTTGACAGTTATCTCTTACTTAGTTGGAAGTCAGATGACTTTTTTCTGTATTGCAATTTATTGAAGAAGTGATCACCAGTAAATAATATAGTTAATCAGGAAACATAAATGTAAATAATAGATAAAAAATACATTGCGAGTGTGGCAGCGTTTTGCTGCATCGCACGAGAACCGGACCGTTGCATATTGGGATATGTTAGGCCGTTCAGAATGCAATAAAAAAAAATATTTTTAAGTTTTAATTGAAGGTTATTTGGTCTGACTAGACTAAATTAATCGCTTTCAATCAGATGGCCGGGCATGGTATTGGATCAAAGACCCAAATTAAGCCTATGCGCATCATGTAAGGCAAACAGTGAATCACAGTGGTCCGTCAATAATATTTTGGGGTTTTATTTAAAAAATTTTGTTGGTCCGTTAGTACGCATTATGCGTAAGGAACAGTATCTGTTCATATTTCAGCAAAATATGCAAGATGTAGTCGAAAAAATTAGAGTTTCTGCTGAAAAATCACTCAAAACACACTGCACATGTTCGCAAAGCCTGTATACAAAAGCAAAAATTTGCTAATTTGAAATGACCTCCACAATCCGCGGACATGAATCTTATCGATAATCTGCGAAATCAATTAAAAGCACAGCTTAATAAGTATCAAAGTCCGTAAAATCGAGTACAGGAGCTGTGAAAGCAAACTGGAAGGATATACCTCAACAAATTTTTACAGAGATACAAATAAGGTATCCCAAATCGCACACAGGCATAAAGCAAGCAAAAGGGTACCGAACATTGTGTTAACAATTCTTTTTTTCGTCAAAATTGTCAAACAGTTATTAAAAATATATGAGTGCAAAACTGTAACATAAGCCTTAATTTACATTTTTGTCTGCTGGTTTTATTATTGTTGTTGGATTGAATTCAAATCATTATGAGAGAGGAAGCACAGAATATACAACAAAATTATGAAAGTCGTTGGAACTTGGAAAGATAGCGATGGCTGAAGTAAAAAGTGTTACACCATGTTACAGTTTTGCCCGTCACTGTACGTACTATGTATGGATATGTACCATACACACATACATTAGAGTACGCCTTATTTGTATGAAGTCAACTTTTTTGTAAGCTACAAAGCACGACTCCCTCTAGATACTAGGGATGTTGCGAATGTGGAATTTTAGCCATCCGCGGATGCGAATGCGGATGCGGATGTCTAACAGCTAACATCCGCGGATGCGGATGCGAATGCGGATGTCAAGTATTTTTAAGAAAAAATTATATTAAGTTATTTAGGTAAATAAAAAAATGGAAAAATTAGTAATTTATAATAATGTTTATTTTATTTAGTACTTGAATTTAAAAATTGGAACATTGGCCCTTATTATGAGTTGCATTCGATTTTCGATCTTCGCTGGCTATCGAAGATCGAAAGTGAAATTTGTATTATGAGCTATGCAAGCGTGTCGAAATTTTCGTTGAGTATCGAATTTTCTGTCGAACAGAATTTTGCTTTCGTTGGTGTAGCGAAGTGTTAGAAAATTGTGAAAAATTTATGATTTTGCATTTGTTTTCTTACTTTTTGGCGACTAGACACTAATTTGGAACATTTTTTATTAATTTCATGCCGTTCTAACGTCGTGAATACTAAACACAAGCTCGAAAGGCTGGTTTTACTTGTGAAAAAAATCCCACTACTCCGTTGCCACGATCTCTGAGAGCTGTTTATAGTTTTAATATATTTTAAATAGATTTGGATCACAAAATTTCTTAAATATATTGCATGTCAAAATATATTCGAAAGATTACACTTAAACTCTCTTAAACGTTTTATGCTCCTGGCCAGTTTTCTAAGCTCTCATCCTCTGACGAATCGTTGAACCAGAAGTCCGTTGTACTCGTTTTTACCACGTTTTTATAAACTCGCTTTCTTTTTTATTTGGTTTTTGTTTGCACAAATTTACATAAATATGTATAAGCACACTATTTAATCGATTTGAAAACAAAGCTTCTCAGCGGTGAAAAATATACTATTGTGAACAACCTAAACGAGCTATAGTGCTATTTTTCACCGAATGAGTGCCATAATACCAAATGAAAATTCGTTCGTTCAGCACTTTCGACCACAGTCGAAGATCGAATGCAACTCATAGTAGGGGCCATTATATTTAATAACAAGTAATTTTTAGCAAAAAAAAAAACCGACTTAAAAAAAATATATATATATCTATATATTTCATGATCCAATGATCGGATCTAAAGCAAATTAGTATGGGACCACCTCTGAGACACTACCTTTCCGTTGCAAAAAGAATTATTGAAATCGGTTGACGTGGTGCAAAGTTATGCGGTAACATACATAAAAAAAAAAAAAAAGATTCCGACGAACTGATAACCTCCTCTTTTTTTGGAAGTCGGTTAAAAAGTAATGAGAATTGCATTGGGGTTTAAAATATAGGATCTATCCTCTGAACTTTAATCTTCACTTGAAGAATCTAGCATCTTGGCGAGATCGTTGTTTAAACACCGCTTACAAGCCAAACCAGATGTGTCAAGTTTTTCTAAAGCTTTTTAAAAAGAATTCTTCATTCTCATTCCTTTGGCTGTTTCAGAATTTGGGGAACCTGTAACGTAATTAGTTTGTGTAATTCATTTTTAATGCTTTTTGATGTGATTGGTTTGTGCTTATAGCAAGCTAAATATATAGGTATAATAATAATTTATTTTCCGGGAATAAAAATTTTTAACAAACATTTTATTTTCAAAGTCGTAGCTGCCAGCCGAATCGGATCAGAATATTGTTATATTTTTATAAGCATTTGAATTATTGTAATCACGGATGATAAGGGGCTCAGATAGTTACGTAATTCTTAACTAATTAAAGGTCAGACCTATATCTTATTAATTATTGTAATCACGGATGATGAGGGTCTCATATAGTTACGCAAATTCTTACCTACACTCTAAAAAAAATTGTATAATTTTCCTAGCTGTCCGACAGGAAGAATGCCCGAAAATTTTACCAGAGAGTTAGGCGACTTACGGAAGGTTTCAAGACCAGGGCGTACTCCTGTAAGAACAACAATGGCGACCTAGTAACCGATGTTCAGAGCGTACTTAAATTATGGAGGGAACACTTTTCCGCCCAACTGAATGGTAGCAGCACGGAAATTTGTGGAGAGAAGAACCCGAGCCCGCAGTCGATGATGACGGCTTCGACGTTCCACCACATTACTATGATGAGGTACGAAGCTGGCAGCCTAACAGCTGAGCTATTCAAGTACGACAGCGAGTTGATAAGGTGCATGCATCAACTCTTGGTCAGAATATGGTCAGATGAACGCATGGATGAACGACTGGAATTTAAGTGTGCTCTGGCCCGCTATTCGCGCTAACTACCGCGGGATCAGCCNAGAGAGTTAGGCGACTTACGGAAGGTTTCAAGACCAGGGCGTACTCCTGTAAGAACAACAATGGCGACCTAGTAACCGATGTTCAGAGCGTACTTAAATTATGGAGGGAACACTTTTCCGCCCAACTGAATGGTAGCAGCACGGAAATTTGTGGAGAGAAGAACCCGAGCCCGCAGTCGATGATGACGGCTTCGACGTTCCACCACATTACTATGACGAGGTACGAAGCTGACAGCCTAACAGCTGAGCTATTCAAGTACGACAGCGAGTTGATAAGGTGCATGCATCAACTCTTGGTCAGAATATGGTCAGATGAACGCATGGATGAACGACTGGAATTTAAGTGTGCTCTGGCCCGCTATTATAAGCATAGGTTGCAAGGTTTTATCGAGCGTATTGTGTGAAAGACTGAAGGCCACCGTCAATGAGCTGATTGGGCCTTATCAGTGTGGCTTTAGACCTGG
>NW_016186477.1:0-4622 GCF_001687245.7 Rhagoletis zephyria | reverse complement strand
CAATATGTATGTATATTCTTCGTACATTAGGTCGTTTTAGAATTAAAACTCATAAATACATACATACAATATTATCAAATATCTTATATGTAACTATATAAGTATATATTTTTGCCTGGCTATTGAACCGACTTCTTGCTTGATATGGCTTTCGCCGTCTTTGGTGTAGCCATTATGTCAGCATATGTCCATTGTGGAATACCTCAACACCTCATTGCTATGCATTGCTCGTTGCCATCGCTTGACTATGTATTTTTCAATGTTTAAATTAAAATGACTAAAAACTAAGCAGTGGTAAATTCGACGCACTATGTGACTTGGAACAATTGATACTGTAACACCCTGTAAATATCAGTCATACAAATATTTACAATACATATTTTTAATGTCGTCATTTATTATATAAATACTACCTGATTTTAAAGATAATTTCGATCTTGCTTATGAGGAAGTTAATCACGCTTTGAAATTAACTTTTTGCATAACTGATTTGCTTTCTTCCCGATTAATAGGTATGTAAATTTGTGCAGCAATATTCAGCCACCTTTCTTCTCTTTTCCCCAATTTTTTATCTCCCTTCGGCAAAATTTGGATTAAGGAATTTATAGAATTCTTAACAATTGCATTGGTATGTATGTACTCGTATTAATGTATTCGTATGTATGTATGTATGCCTATCAAAAGTAGTAGTAATCAAATTTTAATTCATATCGATGTACTAGTGCAAACATACCCACATACAAACGTGTAGATATGTGATCAGATAGGTAAATACTTTAA
Organism: Rhagoletis zephyria; assembly: GCF_001687245.7. Classification (NCBI taxonomy): domain Eukaryota; kingdom Metazoa; phylum Arthropoda; class Insecta; order Diptera; family Tephritidae; genus Rhagoletis; species Rhagoletis zephyria. The sequence continues at coordinate 3,842 of NW_016186477.1, read as the reverse complement.
AAGTATTTTTTTCTGAATGTATGTAGGTCATGGATATGACTTCGGTATTTGATAATGTTAACTGCTTTAAACGAAAATGCGTGTTTGTTCATCGATTTGGCCGAAACATTGTTACTAGGTACTAACTTTTAAGTTCGGTCAAAATTTATAAATTTCATGGTGTCTGAGTATTGTTTAATATAAATATTACAATGCTATATGTGAATATTTCATTTATATTTGCTGTAAAGACGTAATAAATTCCATTTTGCAAATGTTCATTTAAATGAATTTGATTTTATAAACATGTGACACACTCTTTAAAACTGTTTTCGTGATAAGACTTTCTTAAACATGTTTCATTTAACATTCATAGTCTGCCATAGTGTGCCATAGTTATTTCATTAAAGTAACTTTAAAACAGGTGTCCACCACTTTTGAAAAAATATTTTTTTGTTTATTCTGTTTTCTGTTTAATTTTATTTATAGAATATGTACATTTCATTTGACTTTTTAACAGGTGGCCACTCTCTTAAAAGATATTTTTAAAACAAAGCTTCCGATACCTCTTTCGATTGACATCCATGCTTTATGGATCATAAAAAAATAGGATTTGCTCTTAATAGGTACAAGTGGCAACTGTCAAAATAAAACTTCCTTAAATCTCATACGTTTGCCATCCATATTGTAATATTTCATTCAACTTATTAATAAAATTATATTTGACTTTATAAACGATGGCAATCGTCTTACAAAATTTTTCGGAATAAGACTTTATCAAATCTTCTTCGTTTGGCATTAATTTTATAAAATTTCGATTAACTTTTAATTTAAAATAGAATTTTATTATAAAGCAGGTGGCATCCATTTTCAAAAAATTTGTTATGCCTGTATACATATGCCTATATATGTTAATGCAGAGCATAGGTATGCCAAATCTTACACAAAGAAAGTCAACCAACAATTTTACTCACACACTCACTCAAAAACTTTCACCTTTATAATATTAGGGTCATTCCAATGTAACGGAAGAAAACGACATAAATTTTAAAAAGCTCTAATTATCCCTATTTCAGTACTAACTTATTTTTAATCTGCTGAAAAATATTAAAAAAAAAAAATAGAAAAGAAGAAGTAATATTTGTCTATGGAAACTTTTATTTCATGCATAATTACTTTACACCAGTCACAAGTAGATGTCCCACCAGTCACAAACTTAAACATTTTTTATATTTCTATAAAGATTATATAAACATAAGTTTTATTGAAAAAGAAAGCGTATAGTTAATATTTTACAACACAAAAACATCTTTCGCGAAGATTAAGGTTTTTGGCTAAAATTCTTCTTTCTTTGTTAAAGCAATTTTATACATTACTTATCGTTCTATGTCAAAAAATATCTTTCGCTGTTGTAGATATATGTAAGTACGGACGACATAGTTACAATTCACAATTGATCACATTCTGGAGTAAATTGTCCCACCAGTCACAATGGAAAGGCTTATGAGTAGGAGTTCATTTAACTTTTCAATTAAATTCCTTAACTGGTGGCGACCCTCGTCAAAAATGTTTTCGAAAAAAAAAAATCGTAAAACAGGCATGAAAATATTTATTTTAACTTCTTACTTAAATTTATTTTTAATTTACAAACAGGCGGCAGTTACCTTTAAAAAATATTTTAAAATAAAGGGAGGTTTAACCTCGTATGATATCCATATTAATATATGTATTTTGTTTAACTTGTTAATTAAATTGAATTTCACTTTTTGAACAGCTGGCAACCCTCTTAAAAAAATGTCCGAAATAAATCGCTGTTCAACTTTTTTAGCATTTGGAAACTCCCTTAAAAGATGTTTTCAAAATAAAGAATTTTGGAACCCCTACACTGTTGTTATATTTTAGTTAACCTATTCTTGACCAAAAACAAATCATAGAATAACGATTAAATTTTATCAAAAAAATAGAAATCCAATTTAATGGTTACGGTACCTGTTTTGAAGCACAGGTTTTCCACCTACTTATTTCAATCTATATATGTATTTGTTCTACTTAAGCTAAATGAAATATACATACATATATAAAAATTAAATATTCATATGAGAAAAGAAAATTGTGGTATATCCATCTATACAGATAAATTTTTTTTAAGAATTACCACCTTTAAAAATTATTTCAAAAATGTAAATAGCATTAAGTCTATCTATTAAGTCTAAGCGGAGCAGTTTTACGACCTTTTATGAATACATCTCATAGACTTCTGCAGGTGCTAGGCTTCATAAAGCCTTAGCGAGAAACAACACATGGACCAAGCTGGCTATTAGGTTATATAACGGGACTTTTTCAGGTACTGAACAGGAAAGGGCATTCACCCCGCTGTCGCCCACTTTCCGGATGTCATTCCAACTTCGAGAGATATGGTGCTCGGTGCGTTCAGGCCTTACAAACCGGTAATCAGTGCGGTGGGTCAACTATCTATCTATCTACTAAATTTAAGTTTCTTATACTGAAATTAAAAATTTAAGTAAAGTCGGAAAAATTGATCATGTTGTGCAACCTCGAGAAAACCAATAGCTCCAGGTTCTCATAAAACCGGTTCTTAGCCTAATTGTCCTCGCCAGCGTTCTTAAATTTATCACCGATGCGAAATCTGGTAATTGTTTCGCTGATGGTTGTGAACTTAGGGACAAGGCGTCACCTGCTTCAATGGATGGGATGTAATCTCGGTGGGAATCTCAATTTCCACCTGGGTTGATGCTTTCAAAGGTAAAACCAAAGCTCCAATCCCTCGCTAATCCTCCATTCCGCGAACTTTTAACCTCCGCTCGAATATGGACTTAATGCTTTTAGAATTATTTTAATTTTTGATTAAAGAAAACTAACGAATCAGTGCCTTTTAACGTCAAAAAATTAATTAACATTTAGGTAATCAAACAACTGCTGTAATTCAAACAAATAGCTAGTAAGTCAACATGAGCCGCTTGCCTGTGCAATAAAAGTGCACAATGTAACTTGTGAGCCACGGACGGAATGCATATTATGTATTTGTAAATACATATGTACATATACTTAGTACATATATGCATATGCACGAGCATGTTCGTATGTACGAGCGCAAACATTTAACAAATTCCTCTAATAACCAAATGTGTTACTGTAGCCGCATAATGAGCTTCCGCCACCATTAGATGAACAGATTTTTAGCAAATGTGAACACACGTCCAAAAGCCACCCACAGACCGAGTTACATACATACACGTAATAGCTTTGACAGCACGCGCCTCATTAGCGTTGTTAACTTGTCCATTTAGCTGTAGAATGGCTTAGGGAAAACGAACAACGCATCGTCGCGACGAGAGGCCACTATGACCGATACGAGCCGCCATCCAAAGAAATGACCAACGGCACAGTGAATCTGATCGATGGCCTCATAATGCGGCTGCAAATGACAACGAAGACGATGGACAAAAGGGCTCTGATGCGAATTTAGGACAGGCCAGGGCATGGCAGTCGGGTCGGCGCGCACATACCCAAAGGCGTTTGCTGGTGGCATTGTGTGTGACCTGTGTAGCTTTTGCAACAAATCCATATTACATGCAGTAGATTGCACACCCACACAAATACGGCCAACTCTACGGCTACCAGCCACACCACACATCAATTCGCGTGTGGCCCATTCATTGTCGTTCTTGGCGCGATTCGGTGTTGATAGGTACTCCTTTGTACGATTTGATGCCATTGTTGGGCTTTACATACATACATACATATGTACATATTTTGGTAAATTGTTGTTCTATCACTATTTATTGCTGTAATGATAGGTTTGTATAGTAACTTCTCCAGTAAAACATTGCAGCCAGAGCGTA
>NW_016186475.1:0-4622 GCF_001687245.7 Rhagoletis zephyria | reverse complement strand
CCTACCCAATTTTTCGCGGCCGTGATTCCAATTTTTATTTAAATTATGATTCTTAACAAATTAAATCCGTTACATATCATAAATAATCTGTGGCGAATGTAACGATTGGCATTCGTTGGCTTTTATCTTTTTACAAGCTTTTTGTTTTTAATTGTTTTTGTTTTCGACGGCTGCATTGGCGCTTTTTCTCACTCATTCTTTCATCAATTACAGATTTCATTTTCGGCGTTGTTATCCATACGCCCAGTATTTTTTTCAGGATTTCCATGCAAGTTTTGTTTCATTTGCATTTGCGCTGATTTTGTTTACTTAGCTCCGCTGTACGTACTCTTGTGCTACTACATGCATACATACGTACATTGTTTAAATGCTACAGTGATGTGTTTATTTTACCTTTTTATACACATTTATAAATTGTTAATAACCATACATACATACATTCATGCGCGCCAACAATGGTAAATTGCCACGCGATTGAGCTATTCGAGCGCTACGAGAGTTCAAACAGCACGCATTGAATAATTTGTTGTTTGTTTTATGCGAGTAAATAAATAATGTATATTTTATTTTGGCTCTTGTGGAAAATTCATAAATACATACAGAAATTTTAATTGATTTAGCATTTTTATATTATTTCGTATAACAATTACCACTCTGGCGGTTGGGAATTTTGAGAGCAAATATTTGCAAAACAAAATAGTAATTTAGGCAACGAGCTTTTGGATGAAAAGCGGTTGGTTTCTTTGCAAAGTGCACAAAATAAAAAGCTCTTAAAAAGACAAGGTTTGCGCACGATTTTTACTTGTAAAACTTTTCAGATCCAAAATTTTTATATTTTTAACTGAAAATACCTCTGATAAATATATCAAAATTATCACACAAATTTTGAAAAATATTAATAGGAAAAAGGAACTGGCAAAAACCAAGCGGTTTCAAAACCCCGAATGGAGCCAAGAAGATTATCCCACTTAAAAAAAAAAAAAAAACCAAATAAATCGGGAAGAAAAGTAGCGGAAAAAGTGCAATGAACTCAGGCTTTCGATGGAAAAGTTAAAAAGAGGAAGCGCTAAAGTCATACAAGGTCCAGAAAGTTCTAGATAGAAAAATAAAATAAAATTCGAAGCTAAGAAACGAGCCGTACGACTTCACCGTGATTTCATACAGAATTTTGATTGCTACATTATGGACGATAATACATATGTACATTAGGGCGGGTCGAAAATCTAATTTTTCTCAAATCCCTTGGTAATAGTGAAAATATATTGTATCATGAAGTCAACAACAAGCCTGCGAAATATTAGTCTTTCATTTTAATTGTAAGAGCCCGCGCATCGACCGCCAAGTGACCCACAGCACACTAGTCGAATAAGACCAATTCTTGTTAAAAATTTTGGGTTTAGCCAAAAATTTTGGTGCATATTATTAGATAATGAATCCTTTAACGCAAAAGATAAAGGCAAGTATCATTTCGCGCAGCCCTTTATCTTATCGTTAATCTCAAACTCATCTATTTTCAAGAAAATTTTAATTGTTCTCTTGATAATTGCACTGGCCTATAGTCAAAAGATGTAAAGAACAACATTAATACAGCAGGAGTAAGCAACGATTTTTAGGTGTAATGCGAGGGCGGCTGAAGAGCGTTCAACCACAGCCACGGGGTTAAAGGATCACACAACACTGCATGCAAGAAATGATTGAATGGATTTTTTACGAACGCGTGAAATGGTGAAATGAAGCAACGAATTGGAAGCGTACAAAAAAGGAAAGAAAGAGAGTGAGAGATGGAGGGATGTAGGCGCGTGGCCAAAGCAAATACAAAATATGTTGTTAACATAAAACGCATAGCTGGCGGGCCGTCGTCAAATAAAATACTTGCAAATGTAATGAAACCAAATGTACGCAAAAAATGCCACAGGTTAATGAAAAGTAGGTATGCGCCAGAAAAAAAAAATTAAAAACAAGTAATATTTTGCGCTGCATGCGAGTAGTAAATAATGCAGCAAACCCCGAACATGGAGATGAATACCAAAAATTGAAACGTCAGTGGCCATCAACAGCGCGTAATGTTGGACTGAAAATCAAAGGCGGCCTTCGCCGGCTGAGGTTGAGAGGAGCGCGCACGAAAAAAATTGATGTTTTTGTTTATAGACAAATTAAATTAAATTTCAAGCACACAGCTTGACCTATGCCATGCGGTGGAGGTGAACGATATTGAACTGATAAATGTAGGCATATGTTGGATTTCGATTTACGAGCAATCGAAAGCACGCAATCGAATGTGCATTATACATACATACATACACACATATGTATGCAAACAACAGCTAAATGGACCATAATCGGGTACAACACTGCGTATACGCATTATTTGAAGTGATGAAGTGAAATAGCGAATAGATTACTAAACAAAAGAGGCAAAGGAAGTGAGTGCCATGGATCAATCCAGCTAACTGCGAGCTGTGGTAGGACTATAGCCACATTTACAAAACACACTTGAAATCGAACCTTTCACACCCATGCACTTCCAATGACACAACAGCAAGCATATGTATGTAGTAGCAAGCAGACCTCATTTGGCATCAAAGACACTTCAAAACATCAAACACAACAACAATAGCTGCCGCTTGGGATGGAACACATCAGCATTAGAGTTTCAGCATCTCCACCATCACAAAAGCGTAATAACATAAACATCAGCGCTCAACCGCATTCACTTCATCAACAAATTGAATGAGATGATATCGACAAAGAAGAAGAAAGAAGTTTTCCCTACTCTATACACGAGCCGCAGCATAACAAAATGTCATAAAAACAAAGCACGACCCGTATCCGCAAAACATGAGCCAGCCAATGTGCTGTGTGAAAGGAGTTGCCATCCACGCAAAAGTGACTATACAACTGCACAGCTGTTGCCGGAAGTGTGAAGCTGTATAAGCAGTTTCCTGCCTGTTGTAATGCAAATGGTGAAATTCTGCGATCGGATAAAAATATATGTACAGCGTGGCGACGAATAACTGTTACCCCGTTTTTTTTTGAGAAATAAAAGGGTCCTTTATAGATTTTGCAAAAAAAAGTATTTTATTGTAAAATTTCCACAGATTTTACATTAGTTGTATTAATTAGTTATTAAATTTTAATCCCTATTTACATTTGCCAGCAGTTTAACCTTTGAGAGAAAAGTTCATTTGGCACGCAAGTCTTTTTCAGGTGTATTTTTTCTTAGGTTTTGTACAAAAAAAATACAAAAAAGAAAAAAACTGTAGAAGGTTGGTCGAATGAATAGCCGTCCTAGTCACCAGTTCCGAGTCTATTCGATTTTTAAGTATGAGGCCTTATGTTGGACAAAAGGGGGAGTATAAGGGACTCAAAATGAAGAAAATTTGCCTATGGTTACAGAAGATATGGAATAAATTAACTGAAGAAGACCTGCGTGCCAAATGAACTTTTCTCTCAAAGTTTACACTGCTGGCAAATTTAAATAAGGTTTAAAATTTAAAAACTAATTAATACAATTTAAAGTAAAATCTGTGGAAAATTAACAATAAAATCCTTTTTTCGCAAAATCTATAAAGGACCCTTTTATTTCTCAAAAAACCGGGGTAACAGTTATTCATCGCCACGCTGTACATTAGGGCAGGCCAATTTTTTTTTACTATGCGCGTATAGCATAGTAGGATTGTATGTGTAATTCCAAGCAAATCTGTTAAAGAAACCATGAGTCCAAAATCAATTTGGAGTATGCGAAATTGCGAAAATACATTTCGTAGAAAATGTGAAAATTTTCTCTTTAGCGCGCTCTGGTGGAATTTTTAAGAAAAAGTTAAGTCCATAAATGGATTCCTCATAACAAACAAAAAACCCTCTTATAGCATATTTTTATACCAAATTTAAGCACTTTTTACGACACTAGAGCAAAATGCTAAGAAACCTATTTTCGCAAACTCCAATGGTTTCTTCGGAAAGTTTGCTTAAAACTACACGAAGAATCCTTCAGTACTATACGCGGAAAGTATCATGCAAATTGATGTGCCCTAATGTATGTATGTATGAGCATAAAAAATTTAAACCCTTTTACACATTTTCGAGCACGCACTGCGAATTATGCTTTTAAGTGTCGCCGCAAAATACTACAAAATCAACGTATCGCTCACATAATGATATGCGCTTCCACTCCTTCAGATGAATCAAGGGTGGGTATTAGCGTAGAGCTTAATGTTAAAATATGTACAGTATTGGCCATATCTGTAGCGGCCACCTTTCAAAGTGATTTGGTTTGCCACTTATGTACGTTTAATAATCCATTTTTAAGAATTTTCAATTAAAATAGAGTTCCTTTTCTAACAAAATCTATATAAACTGAAGTTTTAAATTTTGTAAAAGACTACGAAAACATGCAACAAATTTTCACCCAAATTTCAAACTTTTTTTTTAGAACAATTTTTTTCCAGTACGCAGTTTTGTAGCCCATTCAATTTTAGTCCGATAATGGCAATTTCAAGTGACTAAAAATTACCTTTGTATTTTTTTTTTATTTTTTTACGCAACACCTTCGGCGAAACGAATTCAAAAAAAAAATATCACTTTGAAATGGGGGTTCTATTGTATTGGCCAATACTGTATGT
>NW_016186473.1:0-4622 GCF_001687245.7 Rhagoletis zephyria | reverse complement strand
TATCCCTTTCCTTAAAGCTATTTATGTTGTGTATGGGGGTGTTTGAAGGCTTGATAAGCCGTTTGAGGAAAAAGTGAACAAAAATCTAAATTTTTTGATTTTCTGGCCGCCATGTTGATATTTGATCAAACCGCTTACGTTGTGTATAATAAAATCGTCTCATTCGCAACGGAATGAGGACGCTAGAGAGAAAAATCGAAGAAAACCAAAACCTTTTACATTGTGACCCGGAAGAAAACTAAAATTCTTTGCTAGAACGGGGCATGTTTGCATGGCGAAATGGGAAAAGTAGGTTTGAAGAATGTTTGACAAGCCACTTGTGTATTTCGCTCTTTATAAAACTTCGGAAAGCTTTTTGTTAAAAAATTTGCAGAGAGATTTAACAACTCTTGTGTAAAANATACCCGAAATTCTTCACGTTTTGAGGAATTACTTACAAAGTGGCAACACTGCGGGTAGGCCGGTATGTCGTTGGATCTTGCTTTTAATGGTGGTCTTTTTCCACCGTACGAGTGCTCCGTACACTACTATTGCTTTGACCAGATGAGTATAAACCCAATAAATAAGTCATTTTAAAATTCAAAATCCATGTTTTTCCTACGAGTTGGAGTTGCTTAAAGTTAAACCACGATTTCAGTGATTTTTTGATAATTGAGTTGAGATGCGACTGCCAAGAAAGTTTTCTATCCATGGCTATGCCTAGACGGCTATTTCTGCTTCGAACCGTTCGAAATTAACCAGAATACTTACATTTTTGAAATCAGCGACCCAAAATTATTCAGTAAAAAAATTTGCATATTTTTAGTTTCAAGGGCTGATTGTTTTTACTGAAAGCGCTAAGATAATTTAACTTTTTTAATTGTGAAAAGCAAATGATTTACTCGAAAAAAATAAGAGGTTTTATAGTGGTTTACATGAACATGGTAAACATGAAAATTTATAGAAGCCTATAAATTTACTCATTGCCGACTAATTACTCGACAATAAACTATTGACTAATTGCTCTGAATGGAGAAAATTTGTATACAAATCTGAAAAAAAGGTCTACATACATGTATAGCTTGATAAAACCCTTTTGGAATATATGTCCTTTATTTATAGCCCTCTACAGTCTACGAGTAGAGCTTTATAAAACCTTTATAACACCCTTTCTTCTTCAACTTACGAGTGTTTGTGTTATCCGGGGTAAATATTACTCATACGCACCGTGCCACACTCTACATTGCACTTACTACTGTTTTTTTTTTTAGTTTTGTACTTGCCATTAACACAAACTATTTTGGCTTCAAGTGGCAGCTATAATTATGCGTAAAATTTTCCTCTTGTAACTACTCGTATAATAAATTTAGTTTAAATAAACGACCCACAACTTCAACACTCACACCTCGTTCTGCTCAATCAATCTGTCACTTTAACCGGCACAGTAACAATTAACGCATTCAATCACGCTTCAATTGCCACGCACATTTCACATTTCAGATACGCATGACACTAATTTGAAAATTATTCGATTTTATTTTCAAGCATTTATCTCTTGAATTTAAGTGCGTGTGTAAGTAATAAATCACAGCTGTTGGCATATATTTTTCTACATAAACACGCATACATACATATATATGTACATATGAACATGCATACGTGTATGTATGTGTGTCGGTGTCAACAGCCTGCAAATGCCACCAGCAGTATCAAAATTGCAAAATGTCGCAAATTTAAAGCTGTGTGGGTGTTCTATTTTATTTTTTATTTTTTAATGTATTTTTGCATATGCTCGTGCACGCGACAATTCTGTGCTTAATTGCGTGCATTAAGTTTTAATGAAATTTTCATGCGCGTTTGTGGTGTCAATTAACACTAAAATTGCAAAAACCACGGGGTGCTAACATTCAACCAATGCACTCATGCGCACAAGCACACATGCAGATAGTTTACTCACTTCACAAACGCATGAGTGAACGTGTCATATGTAACCGCAAAAATGTCAACCAAATGTGCATATGTGTGTAAAATGTGGGTGAGAAAAAATCACAATTGCGAATAGTGAATAATAATAATGTGAAAAGCCACAAAAACAAGCGCAATAATGTGTTATAACTATAATGTTGCAACCACAAAAACAATTTGAAGTGTCCATGGAGAACAATTAAGTATGCGTTGATGAAGGATATTTAATACTTTGTTGGTCAAGATGTTGAAGTATTAAATTTACTGTGAAAAATTAGGTGCTGTTGGTTGAAGAATATATATATACTTCCTTTCAGAATGTGTTATTTTTAGAGTTTAGCTCTCTCTCTCTAAAAAAAGAACGAATGCCCCCTCTTAACTGAAATAATGTGGCTTGTGATTTCTAAAATAGCATTGTCCGACAATATTCCTTTGGAAAATGATTTTTGGTATCTTACTGGCCATTTTGAAATCAGTACCTTTTTGATTCCGCTGGTCCCGATATCGCGCGCCCATCTCTAGTACACATTGTCGCTTGGTGACAAATGTCTCGTATGCATCAAATACAATACCACGCACGAAAAAAATTTACTTATCCCATCTCAGTGGTTGCCTACTCCATAAATTTATTGGTGAATTACAACCGCGCTACAAAAACACAAAAATTTCGAAACACACGAAGCAATCGATATGCTCACGAAATTATGGACCAAATGTGCTAAAAATGCGTTTTTTGTTTTTTTCCTCTGGTGTCAGGATTTTTTTAAAGGGCTTTGCAGTTTCAAAAATATGGTTCAATAATAAAAAAATGATAAAAAAATTCAGTGGATTGTAGAATTGCAATATATGTAGGTACCAGATGAAAGAGAAAATAAATTTTTTTTTGATTCACAAGGAGGAATAGGCATTTTTAATTAATTTTATTTTTTAAGCTTACAAAGTTGTTGAGGGTAACTCTTCCCATCTTAAGACTTTTATGATTTTGAAGCAACATATTAAGTTTGTTTTCTTTCACTGAACATACCACCTTTAATCTGCATATGGCATCACTGCTAGCTACAGACAACTAGCCTGTTCCCGTACTCCAGGATTTAGTCCGAAATAGTCCGAAGTCGTATCCGTCGTTCACATATTTATCATGCAAACAATTTCTCAATATTGTCGAGCCTTTTCCTTTTTGATTCTGAAGTTGTCGGATGTGGTACTGAACTAAAGGCAGTGTCACGCGATTGGTACATTTGTAAAGATTTGTACATTTTGGCAGTCACAGAGTGGTGTTCTTTAGAAATTTGAGTTCAGCTCAATAAAAAAATTTCCAAACAACACTACTCTGTAAATGCCAAATTGTAGCAATCGTGTGACACTGCCTTAAGAATTTCATGCAGGGTAATCCAGTAAGAATTGTGAAAATTACTTGTATATGTTTTCAGTTTTAAACACCAATTTGATATGTGACTTTAGTTAAGTATGCAAATGAATTTAACAGTTAGCGAGTGTAAAAGCTTTATTTCCACTTCATATTTTATATAAAAACCAAAAAAATATTGATATTTAAATACTGTTAACGATCTCAATTAAAAAATCAAACTACCATTTTAATTTAAGAATTAGAAGTTTTATTGAAGATTGATACTTAACATTTTTTTCATTATACTTTTGATCCGTTTTAGGGAAATTTGGTGATACATTTCTTCTGAACGACGCGGCAACACTGTTCAGCATAGGGCCGATTGGCAACACCTGCTAAAAGTGTGAACTCGCCTTGCCTTACGGTTTCTTGCTTATTTCAATTACTCGGTGACCAATATCAAAGTGGCTGCCAAAAATATGGAAAGCTAACAAAACTTAATCATAGCAATTAGCACATGAAAATAATATTCGATTGCAATCGAAAAAAAATTAAACATCTGGAAATTACTAGACCACATCAAGTTCTTTCTGGTGCTGATGTATCAATTTTGCCGCTACTCGATCAATTTCCTGCATTTGTAAATGATGCAGACATAATTGAATTTCAATTTCGCAAATTGAGGTTGAGTGAAGGTAACTTTAAAAACTGTACCAATATAGAATGTTTTGGGGATCAAGTAAATTTTATTAAAAATGGATTGGGTGAAGCGACCTTTGGAGAATTGTGTGATTTAGTTTATAACATTTTTAGTCTGCTTCACAGTTCTGCAGCAGCTGAGCGCAAATTCTTTGATTTAGCATTAATAAACTCGAAATTAAGAAACCGATTATAATTTAAAACTGTAAATAATATAATGTTAATAATATACAATTGTAATGCACTTTGGATGCAATATATAAAAAAAAAACGTTATAAAAACTGAATTGGCATATTTTCTTGATAAAAAGGAATAAACTGCACTCAATTTCCCGATGTAATAAAAATTGGTAAATTTTTTACCATTTGCTCCATTTTTTGGTCCGAAAAATAAATTGGAAATGGCAACCGTGGTTATCAGTACAATGTCCCATTAGGTTGCGTATACGCCAAGTAGTAGCTAAAGCTTGTTATTAGGGCACTGCACATAGTTTTGTTTCTATGCGAATTCTATTATATGATATTCATATTTACTGATTCTACTTGATTTGAAATGCAAGATTTTCAAATTCCAGCATTTGAACTACAGCACGAGTTAAACAATTTTAGTTAAAAATTCCCTTTATTTGTA
>NW_016186471.1:0-4623 GCF_001687245.7 Rhagoletis zephyria | reverse complement strand
CGCATCGGCAGCTAAACAGTTTATTCAAAGCAGGATTGGCAGTAAATTGACGGCTTAAGTTTGAAAATGTGCGATGCGCACTAATTTGTTTGCTAATACTTAGATATCGGTAATTATATATCTACGTATTTGTATCTGTATTTTGCCACTTATGTAGGAAACTTATTTTCTCTATTGATTCCTTCATCCTGTATTTGGATTAAACGGTAAATTTAACTAAAGATAAGTAGTGAAAGCAGTCGCTCTTACATATTTCCAAAATAAACTTTCTCAATTAACACTAAGCCTTGTGTATGTCCTTCTGTCTTAAGTAACCACTTTGTAGTTTCACACTCAATTTACGCTCAATCATCAACAGTCATTGCTGTTGAGAATTTACGCACAATAGCTTTTGCTTTGACAGCTGTTGTATAGTCTTCCCTCAATCAGCGCCTTCCACTCGAATGACGGTCATTGGCGGCTGTGAAGCTATCCTTCTATCTATAGGCCATCTCAAAGTGTTGGTTTTGTTTTCGACTCTGTCTCTACACAAAATCAGTCAAGCTGCAAGAAACGGTGAAGTGTTATCAGTTACTGCCAGAAATGGTTGTGGATTGTTGCGTAAAATACATATGAAGATATATGTATGTATGTATAATGTTATTTTGTATAAAAACACTTCGGAGATTCACGATTAAAATGATGTTAGAGAATTTCTAACTAAACCAAAATGTATTTGAACTCATAAAAGATATAAATACAATTAGCCATTTTGTTTTATTTGGTGGCACACTCTTGAAACTTCACAGATATATTGTATTTGATGCCAACGTCCATTGCCTCTAATATGGAGATTCTATTTTAAAACTTCCTAAAGTTATTAAAAAAAAACAATTATGATTATTTCGAGCGACAATGAAAAAATGAATAATTTTGGTACTTTTTGAACTAAATAAAGGCTTTAAGGCTAAAATTGTTCAAATCCTTTATTAATTTTTTTATTGTGCTTTTTTGGAGCTCCACTCCATTGATTGAAATATATGTAAGAAGAAATTCTCAAGGGAAGAAAGTAACACTAAAACGCAACTCCTGAGATTTGCTCATATAAATACACAAAGTAGGTGAAAATTAAAAAGCTACTTTTTCTCATTATTTAACCCAAAGAACAACCCACCAAACACTTGGAAAAAAATTTGAAACGCTTGAGAGAATTGCTCAACATTGTTTATCAAATTAAGAACGGATTGGGTAACATTTGAGAAAAATTTATTTAGCATTTCGCTCCGTTCCGTCTGAGTCAAATTGGCACAGATGTCGACCACTATCGGTAGTCTGCTAGATCAGTCGCAAAATGGCTCCTCGACCACGGAAAATGTCTCCTCGTTCGAGTGATTTTTTCATAAAAATAAACAGTTTTGAGGCGGCAGGTGATAAGTTAGTAAAAAGTTGGTCACGATTAGCTAAGAGCGCGTAAATTTTGGCTGAAATCAAAATTTTTCCCCTACGCTTATATTTATGCATAGATATTTACTTAGATATGCCTGCATTAAAATTTTTATTTATTTAAGTGCAGATGATGTCTGTATGTGCATGAGTGCTTTTGCTTTTTATATAAAGAATATTTTGTAGAAAATATCAAAAGGACATTTTGTAAAGGTAGCTACTGCACATACAGGACGGGCAGCATTTAGTTTCTCAACTTTTTCGCTTGAGTACTCCTGCTGTTCTTAAGTTCTTTCAAAACTTTCCTTTCCTTTTTGAAGTTTTTTTCTGGTGGGCGACAATGAGAGCATCTCACCTTTGAATGACTGCAGAAATCGATCAATGAATTACGCCAACAAATCATAAAGAAATATTGCAGCTGCATAAATATTCGTACTTCGCAGTGCTGGTCCGTAGCTGTCATCCACAGCTGCTGTCAAGCGAACATAGTTGAAGTCGTTATTGATTTCATCATATTGAAGGACAGTTGGAAGAAGAAGAAAATGAGGCGAGTAAAAGGCAGGTACTTGGACTACACCAGTGTTGCCAGATTCGAAATTTTGATTGTAAATTACAGTTTTAAAAAAGGCTTACAGTTGTTTAAATTAAGTTTTAGTATAAATTATTATTATTTTTTTTAAATTTCTTGTTTTAACGAATCAATTAAAATTTAACTTTCTGTTTTTTTGCTAGTAAATTTTTATAATAAAAGGGGAGCAGCGTTTCTTCATTTGAAAGAAATGGTTTCTGCTGTCCTTTGCATTCCAGTCGTTACGGCGAATTCGAAAAATAATTTTCCAAATCAATTTGAGTAAAACAAGAAATAATTTAGTAATTCAAGCACTCTCTGTTATTTTAAGAATTAAAGCTTTATTTAAAAAATGCTTCAGGAGGTACTAAATTTTGAAATATCGAATGAAATGCCCAAAGAAATTAACAAAGCAATTTACGAAAAATAACACTGCAGGAACGCTAAAATGACAAAAAAAGCGAATTTAAATTTAATTGTGGGTTGTATACCGTTTTTGTGGATAAGGTAATTTCAGTTTGCATTGTGAATGAAAAAACAAATTTAAATTTTTTTCCAAGAATGAAAATATCTTGAGAAAAGTGACCTGATCTAGAAAAACAGTGACTCAAAGTAAAGTTTATCTGTATAGGCCTTTTTTCTGTAATATTTCAAAACTTGAGATTTGCCAAACAGTGTAAAGAAACTAAGTTTTATTAATGCAAAATGTGATTAAGAAGTTCCATTTTATATATATTTTCGTTACGTTAAGTATAATTTAAACGATTTATGTTATTGTAAAGATTAATGTAATTATATGCAGGTGCTTTGAATCACCCGTTGTATAGAGTTTTAGATATTAAGATACATATATGAAGCACCCGGTGACATATGTCCAGACGGCCGTGACTTTTTGTTTTTTCAGGTGAAGTAGCGAGACTTTAATTACTTAAAATGTTGGTAATCAATAAAAATCATCGATTGATAATATGAAGTAAATTTAAAAGCACCATTATTTTGTTTTGAATGAATCTTTTTTTGTCATTTTTAAAAAATTAGAGAACTTTAATTTTAGTTTTTTAAGGTGTCAGCTTTTTGGTCGAGAATACAATTTCCTTTAAGAAAATTTACAGTTTTTTGAAATATAAAGTATGGCAACACTGGGCTGCATGCAAAAAGAAATTGGAAACTGCTTGTTTATTATTAAGATATGTATGTGTCCGCCGTGAAATCGCCAACGTAATAAGAATTAAGCTTGCTATAAATAAGCTGCAATGCAATTCATTGTAAATAACCAAAGAGGCGGTGACCAGTCAGACTGTTTTCGCAGAAATTCGCTGATAAAGTAAACAATTTTCACTGCAAAGGCGAAACTCAGTAGAAATTCTCCGTTTGAAATTCCTTGTAAAGACAATTCGAGAAATATTTATTGATGCTTTTGTTTACTGATAAAATAATTTTTCAATACTGAAAGTGCGTGGGGTGCTACTTTCCGTAGCAGGTACACTGCCGACAAAAAGAATAGCCACAGCAAATTTTTCACAACACATGCAACAATTTTTCTTTCTAATATTTTTCCGCCAATTTTTTATAAAAATATGGTTCATTCTACAACATAAAAATATAATTCCTAAACTTTGCGCAAAACTTACGAAAATTTTTTTCGAAGATCAAAAATCAATGCGAAACTCAAAAATATCTTAAAAATCTGATTAAAAAGTTGAAAATATCCATGAAAATTTTCCAAATTTTCGCGAGTTTTGCACAAAGTTTAGGAATTATATTGTTATGTTTTTTGTTGTAGATTGAACCACATTTTTATAAAAAATTGACTGTAAAATATTAGAAAATATATCGTTGCATATATTGTGGAAAATTTGCTGTGCCAATACTTTTTGGCGGTAGTGTAAATATTTAAATTTTCAAAATTAAAGTTTATCAACATGCAAGCGAAAGCTGACTAATGAGGCTGAAAGCTTAAGCTGTAGAAGAAATTAAAGTTTAAAATTGAATTCAAGTATAGCAGCAGCAACATAATGGCAACAGCGATGACGTGGTTCAAGTGTTAAGCAGCGCCGCCGCATACCTTGGAGATGGCACCGGCTGTGTGACTATTCTGGTGCTTCCAGTAATTCAGTTTTGACGGGTAAGTTAAAATTGTGTGGTGTATGGCACAATTTTGCCATCTTTGTCGGAAGCCGCACATCACCTTTAGATTGAGAAATCAGAAGTCCAAGGCTATGCGAAAATTCGTAAGCGGTTTCGCTTAAAGTTTTCTTCCATATATAAATAAATTTGGTTCATGCTTTGTGTATAATAAATTTTATTGTATATAGTCTATTTTTATCCGAACTATAGGGAAACAAGTCATGTTTAAAATCTGAACAATTATTGTGTGCAAAAAGAAAAGAAAACATGCTATGGGAAAAACACAAACATGGAAGAGCAAACAAACCAACTACGAATAGCCAAAAGCATTGCCACAGAGGCCGTCGACTCCAGCCAGACTCATTCAGGTAACAATTCAAGCAACTTACTTACACCAATCGTTACAGATGCAGCAAATGTTGGTGATTTCTGCGTACTTGCTACGCACGTAAATTGACTCATAGCATCCATTAGTCAACAAAAAGTTAATGTTGATATTAGCCATT
>NW_016186470.1:0-4623 GCF_001687245.7 Rhagoletis zephyria | reverse complement strand
TTTGCAATGTAGGTCAACTCGGCGGGCGCCTAAAAGTAGTCAAGATTTTAATTTATTTTTTTTTTTGATATTTAAACTCGCTTGGAAAGACGCAGTTAACAGAACTGAAACTGTAAGGTAAAAAGACCCCTTTGAATAATAATTATACTACATTTACCTATTAACCTCCTGTTGGTTAGACAGGCAAGGATAATCTGGGTACTACTAGTACTGCTTTATAGAATAGTTAAACGAATACCAATTTCTGTATGTATGTACGCCCATAGAGTGAGTGTAGCTTTAGCTCGTGGAAAAGCTTAGGGCATCGTCAAACTAAAAGCAACACAAAAACACTGCCAGTTGCTTGCGTAGCATTAAAAAATAATACTTTTCCACAGTGACAGCGGTAAAAAAGGACATCAAAGCGAGAGCAGTGACAGTCACAACGGCAACAAATACAGCAAAATATCTACAACAGCGGACGCTGATAGCGATGACAGCTTTGACGAAGGCGACATTAATATTTTGATGCAGGCAGCAGCGAGTTTATTGCCGTTGTGACAAAAGTACATACATATGTATGTACGTACGCGCGTGCGTGCGTGTGTTTGACAATAATAATGTCGCTGTCGTCAGCACACACGATGACAGCAAAATTTACTGCACTTGCAATACAAAGTGCTGTCAACTGTCGCAGATTTTTAACGTCATCATGGTCATAACAGTTTTACGCATAATTTGCATATGGCATTAGTTAGAGCCGCAGAGGGGGTAGAGTAGAAGGATCGAAAGCTTAGACAGCAGCTAACCACTGACCGACGATGGTAGATATGATGTGACTGTGAGACGGAACAGCATAAAAAGCTGCTGCTTTAGCCGTGAAGAAAGGCTATAAGCCATTTACGCACTGCACTTGACAGGCGCCTGATGGCGAAAGCGCTGTCAGAAAGCGCAGGGAAAAGAGCGAAAATGACTTAGCGATTGTTGTAAGCCAACCGAGTCGAGCATGGCGAATGAAAAAAGCATGCTAACAAAATTAAAAACACACATTTTTTAGTTATCAGCGCCCTTAAGTATACTACAATATGTAAAAGACAACGACACAGAATCGCTTTTAGGTTGACTTAAAATTTTAAAGTTGGAAGCGAAAGAAATAAACAGCAACTGAAAAAAATGTCAAATACAGATAAAAGCTAAGGAAAATATTTAGGAACGAAATTTGTCTAAAATTCGCGTTAAATAAATTCAAATTCTTGACTTCTTTTATTTTGTTCACATTTTAAGTTTAGAATTCAGCTCTTTGGCTGGCAATGAAAAGGAATTATTTCTGTAAGAAAATTCTAAAATTCTAATTCTAAATAAATAAAAATAAAAATACAGAATGCAGAATACGGAATACGATAGACAAAAACAAAAAAGCGTTGCATGAAATTTAACAACCCGAATTTTAAGAGAAATACTAGTTTGCCCTCACCCACTTCGATGAGTGCATGAAATAGGTAAAAGTTTAAGTTGGTTGGAGAGGTGTCACGCCCGCTTTTCCATTAGGGATGGATTGAGTTTTAGTGCCTACTCTACCATGAACACTTTCAGAGATATGCACAATATGAGGCCGAAAAAGGCCCTCAGAGCTTCACTTTCAAAAACTCAAAATTCATAGCAAGTTATAAAAAAAACTGCACCAGATATGTATTGTGTAGTAGAAGAAGAAAACAAAAAGTAGTGGCAAAGAAAAAAAAAATTTGCAAAAAACCTTAGTATTTTGTGAAAAGAAAATATGAGGTTTCAATCTATTGTTTATTCTAAAAAATCATAATTATAATGCACAGAAGTAGATTATCCTCATTTTCTGTAACACGATTCAACAAAATTTGGTCTTATTTAATGTCAAAAACGGGACCGACCTCATTTTATAAAAATGCATTTACAAAATTTTTCTAGCACGTCCAGATTTGAGAAAAAAAGACTTTTCAAGTGTCAAAAAATGGCAGAAATGGCAAACTTAAAAAATAAGTTTAAAAATGTTATTTGGACTTTTTTTTTTTGCCGAAAAAAACACGTACTAATGAAAATCCAATTCGTCTGACGTTGTGCACACATAAAGCCGAATGACGTGCAGCAAACCAAACCGGAGCGAGGCGAAGTTTCGGGAGTTCACACTGAATGAAGTGGAGCGGCATAGAGCACATGGAAACGGCTGCAAAGATACCCAAAAACTTACCTTCAGCGAAAGGGGGATACAATTTTTATTCGATATGCTACAAGTATATTTGACGAAAAATACATTTTTACATATTATGTTTGTACATTAAGACGCGCTTTATTTTTCACATTCGATCCACAAAGCGAGACCCCCCCCCTCTATGTTAATTTGATCATAAAAATGTGCTCTGCGAAAAATTTTCAAAATCGGATAAAGGAAAATTGTGCCTCAAGAGCCCTAAAGTGACTCAAAAGAGGGCTCTATAACTTACACATGACTAGATATGAAAATGGTGTCGCCATATTTGAGACCAGCGTGCAAAAGTTCGTTAAGCAATACGAAAATAATAAGCTCTTTTTACTGAACTATAGATTCTTTTTTCTTATTTTATGTAAAATTTTATGAATTTGCGTATGTAAATTTAGGGCTGTTATCCGATTTTAAACATTTTTCGCAGAGCATATTTTTATGACTAAATGAACCTATCGAGGGGGTCTTGCTTTATAGCTTAAAAAATTTTTCTATGCAAATAAAACGCCTGGCACCCTGCACATTTTCTTAGTTCGAATTTATTGCGTTTGCTTTTGGCATAATTATTTCGAAGAATACGACAATACACACTCAACTCGATGTTGAGCTGTCCAGCTTGTGGGTGGAGAATAGCTTCAAAGCGGGAGAAGTTGCACGCTGGGCGGGTTATAAAAATATTAGCAATCTGAATCCAATAGAAACAGTTTCAAAGGGTGGCTGAGAATTGCTCACCGGTGAACGAAACTATAAGTAAATAGCAAAATGTTGCATACTTTTTGGCAAATATGCAAATATGTATAAAATTCTTTAAGGGTATTTTATAATTGCTAAATATAATTTCATTGAATCTATTGTTGAACTTTTCTGTTTGTTGAATTCCACGCTAATGAAGTAGTGTGTTTTTTTACTTTTTTTTTAATTATTTTTACTGTAAATGCATCGAAGAGTTCTGCAAAATATCTTCACATAATTTATGTTTATCAAATTATTAATTTTAACCGTAGTATTAAATTTGCTCAACTTTTTAATTGTCATACCAACGTTTACTCATAACCTTTTTTATCCTTTTATTCTCTTTTCAGGTAAGTCTTTTTAATCAAGCCAACGATATCACAACCGTTAAATGTAATCTGTTAGCAATTATGTTGTAAGTACTTGCAATAAAATTTCATTAAAACTGTTAGTTGTGCGCGGATAAAAGCGAAAATTTTAAACAAGTAATAAAAAATAGCTGCCAAAATATATGAAAAAGTTTATTGTGCAGTTAAAGCACAAGAGCTAATAAAAATTAGCAAAAATAACTGGAAGAGTACATACATATGTATGTATGTACACACACCAATGGCCATCAATGNCCCGAAAGTGAAAATTAATTTCACAAGAAAAATTTGAAATGGTATAAAAAATGTTTCACCAAAAAAATTGACTCTAGAAAAATGTTGGGTATGCAGTTTTATACATCATTAAATTTTAGTATAATAAACTGCAAATTGCAAGTGCCCTGGGGGTCGTGCTAATTTTTAATAATTTTTTCGCTAACTTTCGAACACATCTGCTTGCTAAATGGGAAATAAAATCGGTAGTTAATTATTAAAAATCAACGCGAACTCCTAGTCACTTTCAACTTGCATTTTGTTATACTAAAATTTAATGATCTATGAAACTGCATACCCAATTTTTTTTAAGAAAACAAAAAAAAAAATAATTTCGGTGATTTTTTTTTTTATATAATTTAAATAGCTGGAACCGGAGAATCGATTTTCTTGAAAATTGCTACTATTTCTACAATTTGCACTAAACAATTTAATACAAACAAGCAAAAATTCAAAAATCGGGTTCAACTAGTCTCTTGCAGATTTTATTAGCTTTAATTTAAAAGAAAAATTTATCAAGTTTAGTGCAAAATTAAGGCTACAGTGAATTGTGAACACTAAATGCCAATTTCGATTCACTGTGCAGCTGCGCTAAAATAAATACGGACGCGACATGTTTTATTTTTTATTTTTTTGTTTATATATTATATGATAGTATAGCTTCTTGTCTAACAAAAAACATGTAAGTCTGAGTTCCAAACTTTATACAAAAATCAGGTAAATTCGGCAAAGTTCCATCTAACATTCTAAAACAAAAAAAATTGGTATGCAGTTTTGTAGCCTATTCAATTTTAGTATAATAGAAAGCTAAAGCGAAAGACGCTAAAAATCCCTTTGATTTAAAAAAAAAAAAAAAATGTTGCTGACAGTGTTCTCCTTTTTTTTATTAATAACTCTCCTTTGGATTAGTGTGCAACTAGTTGCGCATTCCTCAGTTGGTTAGCTGCATTTTATTAACGTATTTCTCACTAGCAGTGTGCTTAAAAGTATGCGTGACTATTTTCAGCCCCTTTCTCTTTTTTTAACAAAAAAAAAAAA
>NW_016186469.1:0-4623 GCF_001687245.7 Rhagoletis zephyria | reverse complement strand
CGGTGGATTTGTTAGCAAAGTTGAATATTTACTTTGCGCGAAAGGCTAAATTTGGTGGACAATATTTCATTTGCCCAGCAAGCGAATAAATAGCAGTTAATAAGAAATTTACGCACAGTTAAAAAAATAAAACATCCTAGCGGAAGTCGCAGGTGCAGTGATGTTAATTAGGGTACTCAGTTCACTTGCGTTTTAGTAAGCGGGGAGAAAGCGCGTGGAAAGCGGCAGCAGCTGACATTACAAAGCAATAAAATTCGACTAATTTTGGTAGTCTAGTAACAAAGCAAGAAATTTGTAATTAGGAAATTTGCTGCCGTTTAAAAAGTTAATGAGTTTGCGTCCGCTGCTTACTACCTTTTTCGTACTTTTCGTAATCTGCATCTTCCACAACGGCAACTAATTTTGTAAGTTATACCGGCTATTAATTTCGCAGCGAAAATTCAAAGTCTACGATAACACTTAAGTTCTTAGTACTTACAAACAGATTGATTTTGATTTAGTAGTACGAGTAGCAGTAGGCACTTTTTAACAAAGAGGCGTTTCGAAAATAAATAGATAAGCTCTTATCAGACTTAAGCTNGTAAACAATTGAAGTTAGATTAAAGCCGCTGTTATCAGGCGAGTGCCTGTGTATTCTTATCAGATAAAGTTTACCTTAGACGCTCGCCCACTTACTCTTGCTTGACCTTTTCGTAGAATTCATGAAAATTGCCAAGATTGCGTAGCCGAACTATTGGTATACAAATAAATTTTAAAGAAAATCAAAGACTGTTGAGGTCTAAGGAGAACATGCTCCATCAGTTTCAACCTGCTGTGAGTACTGGTTCTGGCGTTTCAACCGATAAGGTGTGGATTGAAAGGCCATCAAGGCTTGTAGACGCCGAGTTGGAGGCAACTTTGGCCGAAAACCCGTGCCAAATCCAAAAAGACATGCGGCGATATTGGGCGTGACTCATCCAGACCTTTCATTGTGATTTAGGGCGGTTATATGGTCCAGAAAGACGGAAACTGGGTGACTCATGAACTCAAACGAAGATATATCGAGCAGCGTATCACTGTTTCCCAAATGCTCTTTCAGTAGTACAAAGTGAAGCCGGGTTTGTATTGTACTTTCACCGGCGATGAAAAATGGATTCATTACGATAGTCAAAAGGGCCAGAAGGCGTATGTTAATCACTCAATTCCAGACTAGCGACGCCAAAACTAAATATCCATGGCAGCAAGGTAATGCTGAGCATTCGATGGGAAAAGAAGAAATCCTGTATCACGAGCTTCCAAAAAGTGGGTAGACGATCGATGGGGCTCTGCACAGACAAGAAGTAATACGATTGAAGTAAGCGATTGCGGGGAAAACGGCCGGAAAGCGCATACAGACATGAGTCATTGATCTTCCACTATGACACTGTTCGGCCGCTTGCCGCACAAGTGGTCAAAACTTATCGCGATGGTACTGGATGAGAAAACCTACCCCAACCATCTTATGACCCAAACTTTGCACTATCAGACTACCACTTGTTGGGGTCGATGCAGAGCGCCTTAACAGTAGTATGCTTTGTTTCAGTTTAAGGTACCAAAAATTGGTTTGATACATTCTTGGTATCCAAATGTAAGCAATTTTATTGACGTGGAATCCAAGCGTTGCCAGAAAAGAGGTACACAATCAAAACTAGCAATCGACAATACTTTTAATAAAATACATTGTACCAGCACAAAAGTTTCGAAATCGGGCAAAAGTCCTTCATAACTTACTTGTATAGAAGTGGCAAACCATATTTGAGATAGTTTCGAGCCTTAAAGAGCCACCCGTATTGCCCTCGGTGACTACCGTGGTGGCAGTGCAATACCGGTTTATTGATACAGCTAAAGATTGGCTGCCAAATCCGAAGAAACTGAGCTGGAAATCATTAATGCATACCCCGAATCGGAAAACGCCTTTACTCAGGGTCGATGGCTTTCAATACAGATGTTTCTAGCTAAGCTAAAAAATAGACAGCGGGTTTCACGCCAGTGAACACGAACTTAGTCTTAGTTATTGCTTACAGGAACACTGTAGCGTTTTTCAGGCAGAGCTAAGCGCCATTGCGGATGCCGCTTGTTGGGGCACAGCTTCCACTCTTCCTGCACGGCCTGTCACTATATAAACATTCTGACAGCCAAGCTGCCAATAGCTGCTAATAAGTCTCTAAAATCCTACATAACAGCGTCCACAGCAGAATGTAGAATGCATGCGTATAAAAGCTTCGTGACTATTTTATGATTCCCTGGACACAGGAATATTTGCAGCAATTGCATGGCCGCCGAGTCGGCTAGAAAAGGGACGGTTATATTCGTGGTCAATTCTGTTCAGGACGTGGGCATACATACCCCTAAACTCCTGAAACCACAAATTAAAGACTAAACACATCGAGGAGGTAAATACCAGCTGAGGTTCACGTGAAGCGATCTAAAGCTCTCACTCGGCTTGACCGCTCCTCTCTAAGATTAATAGTCGGGGTAATAACCGGACATTGACTTATGGCGACACATGAAAAGAGACTGGGATGCCCAACCAACGATTTTTAGACGAAGAGGTGGAGGGTATCGAACACTATCTCTGCTACTGTTTCACCCTGGCCATGGTGCGCAACCAATTCTTCAAAAAGCACGTTTAAGATTGCTTAGCTGACCTAAACAAAGCGAAAATTTTCGGCTTTCTGCGCAATGTAAAGCGCATTCGGTGGTTCAATTTCTAAGACAAGGGATGAAATAAATGTCTTCCGCCAGTAGTAGCCCGAAGCGAAAAGCAATGCTCAGAAGCGGGCGCGGTTTCCAAGACACAAACTACTTCTTCGCATACGCTTCGAATCCGACTTTACAGCTGACAGTGAGGCAATCTGGGCGGCATCTTATGAAGCCGTACATCATGTACTACTACACAACAGTCAGCAGATCAGTCAGGTTTTTGCCTTCCAAACGACTGCAATGCCTTACAATCTGAAACTTAAGCTATAGAGAAGGCAGGACTTCTAACTGACGTCATCACAGGACAATGTTCTATTGTACCGAAGCTTCAACGATGGCGAATACTAATGAGTTTTCTATGCTGAAGTAGCCGCGATGAAAATAAAAAGGAAGCAATTCGTTTCTGTGTCTATGTATGTGTCTGCAGTCGAGGCGACTTCTAGGATCATGCTTCTTCAAGAGTCTTCACATAGATATCGGATGTGGTACTCTAGGATCTCCTCTGTTTCAATGGGGTTATCAGGTGGTTTAGCAGGTTATTTAAATATTCTCAGTAATCATTTAGTGTTTTCATTCTAGCACATCACTATTGATTACTTGCACGCAACTGTATGTATACTCAGCTGGATTATGCAAATATTCTTTTATAATGAGTTAATGACTAGTTGGCGTGAAAATGAGCAGTTACATACATTTAAGATTTCTACATGTGTTTATTTATGTAAATATTTACCTACACGTACATTAGGGCGGGTCAATTTTTTTTTTTTTACCATGCGCGTATAGCATAACAAACTCCAAATTGATTTTGGACCCATGGTTTCTTCGGCAATTTTGCTTAGAATTACATGTAGAATCCTCCTATGCTATACGCGCATAAATCTTCCATACAAATTGACCCGCCCTAACACACATATTTTAACAAAAACTTTCCAGCACAACGATTTTGTGAAAACCAAACTAATTGAAAGACGAAAAATTTATTTCACTCAATGCGCTATTATCCAATTCCACAATACTCGCGTTGATTGCTGATGTCAAAAAAAAAAATTGTTTTCCTCAACGTCATCAAGTTTGCTTTTGTCAATTGTTTGCTAAATTTGTGCTATATGTAGATATATGCGAAACGTATTGCACCGAATTGGGAAATGAAGTATAAAGCAAAAGGAAGGGATGATTCATTGTTAAAGCTTAAAATATGTATTCGCTTAGCAGGTGATTCGAATAAGAATGACGCAATTATGCAGCTATGGATGTACTACTTTCAATTAAATGATTTAATGTCGTTTTTTGCCTAAGGTGATTGAGTCGGTTTTTCGAACCCGGTCTCAACCGGTTTTTTGAAATCCTGATTTTAAAAATATAGTTCATTAAATAGCAAAAACCAGCAGAATCAATTTTAGACATATAGAACTTGGGAAAATTCAAGAAAAAAAAAATGTTCATCAAAATTTTCCACTTTTCAATTCGATTTCTTCGAAAATTTTTGAGTATGCAATTTTGTAACAAGTTTCAAGTCTCTAAAAATTGCCTCTGATTTTTGAAAATTTATTTAGATTTTATTCATGCGTTATATGGAAGAAAATGCTTAACACCTTTGACAAAAAAATGCTCAAAAATCAACGGTAATTTTTAGAGACTTGAAACTTGCCCCTTATTAGTGGGCTACAAAACTGCAAACTCAAAATTCGTCTAAGAAATCGAATTGAAAAGTTTAAAACTGAATAGAAAATGAAAGCAAAGGCAAAATGGAAGTTTAAAAGGACCTGTCTGCATTCGGCATGAACTGGCGCAAATTTGCAAACGAGAGAGAGAGAAAAGTGGCAGAGTTTTTTGGTCGCGGACCAAAACCGGCCAGCGGTTGTAGTGCCAAAAAAGCAAATTTTATAAGCAAAAAAAAAA
>NW_016186467.1:0-4623 GCF_001687245.7 Rhagoletis zephyria | reverse complement strand
GGGAACCGTGAAATCTTTAAAACGCGAAAAAAGTCTGGGTTTTGTACATTGGGTGTTATTACTCATTTGTTGTAAAACCGCACCGACTGCTACATTCGATGCATCGACATTAAGTGNATCAAAGTTCAAGCATTGCTGGACCCGCAAACCTAACGTAAAAAATGGACTCCATCGACGTACTGGAGGATTTGCTATTTTTGGAAATGATTTCACAGAATACCAGGCAAGGGAACCGTGAAATCTTTAAAACGCGAAAAAAGTCTGGGTTTTGTACATTGGGTGTTATTACTCATTTGTTGTAAAACCGCACCGACTGCTACATTCGATGCATCGACATTAAGTGATAATTTACCATTTTTATCAAAATGAGTAAGTAAAGTCTTCTGTGTAAAAAGTTTCTTCACATTTTCAAAGGTCATAGCTGTTTTTGCTTTGCTTCAACTAATTCAACAGAAGGTCTGATTCCTTCACTTGAAATTTCATAACTTGGAAAATCCAATTTACTTGCTCCAAAAATGCATTTACTAGGTTTAATATTCAAGCTATATTTTTCAAGTCTTTCAAATAAAGATTTTAAATGCTCTATATGTTGATCTTCATTACCACTTGCAATAAGAATATCGTCAATATAGACAAACACGAATTCTAAACCTGAAAATACTTCCGTTGAAATGTTTGAGCACTATTTCGTAGTCCAAAAGGCATTCGTAACTCAAAAATTCCAAACGGTGTAGTAATTGCTGTTTTATGTACATATATCTCTTCAGCCATCAGTATTTGATGATATGCACGAACAAGATCAATATTTGAAAATATTTGTTTGTTCTTTCCCAATAAACATTTAGGTTTGCTCAACTTGAGGTTAAGTTGAGAACTAAGGTATTTCTCAAATCTCCAACGTTGTTTCTCAACAATACCTCAAGTGGAGGATCATAGCGTTCTGAACAAGAAGGGATTTTTTCTTTGTATTAAAAACGGAGTTGAGAATATACTAGTTCTCATCACTGAAATACTGAAATTGAAATAGTAAAATACCTTATAGCTTTTTGATTCAACCGACATTTATAGATGAATTTAAATATTAATTTTTCATTTTATTACACCTTTTGTAACTATTATGTTGTTAATCAATATCGTATTACAATAATTCACTTCACAGTATACTGTCCGACAGTAATTTTGCCACTTGATTCACTTCGCGTTTTATTTTCTTTCAAGAATATTTGACGATACTTTGAAGACTATTTACTTTTCGTTGGTAGTTTTCCCCTTTATATAGCTTTAGTTTTTCACTTGATAATTAAAAATTCGTATCTCTATCACTTTTTACGTACCTCCGCGTGGGTTAGAGATGAGTTGGAGAATGATGTTGGATATCAACTTGAGAACTATGAATTTCTCCAAGGTTGGAGAAATATTTTTTTGGTGTTTATTGGGTTAAATCAATAGTTAAATCATGAATGTGAGGTAACGGGTAACGATCTGGAATAGTAATGCCATTAAGTCTTCTGTAATCTGCACAAGGTTTCCAATCATTTGGTTCTTGTTTAGGAACCAAATGTAAAGGAGATGCAATGTGAGAGTGTGAAGGTCTACATATACATGTTTTAACTAAAAATTCAAATACTGTTTTTGGTATTTTAAATTTAATTGGATCAAGACGACGAGGTTTAGAGAAAGGTAGTACTCCTTTTGTTTCGATTCTGTGAACCGTTTGGTGTTGCACTGGTTTAGTGTAATTTGGTTCACTAGTAAATGAAGGAAAATCAGTTAAAAGTATGAGGTGGGTTTTGTCGAAGGCTGAGGTATGCTCAGCCGCTCCAGTGTCCAGCGAAGGTCCCACTAACCCCCACCAAATAAAACACAATGATTTGTGTCCGNTTGTATTAAAAACGGAGTTGAGAATATACTAGTTCTCATCACTGAAATACTGAAATTGAAATAGTAAAATACCTTATAGCTTTTTGATTCAACCGACATTTATAGATGAATTTAAATATTAATTTTTCATTTTATTACACCTTTTGTAACTATTATGTTGTTAATCAATATCGTATTACAATAATTCACTTCACAGTATACTGTCCGACAGTAATTTTGCCACTTGATTCACTTCGCGTTTTATTTTCTTTCAAGAATATTTGACGATACTTTGAAGACTATTTACTTTTCGTTGGTAGTTTTCCCCTTTATATAGCTTTAGTTTTTCACTTGATAATTAAAAATTCGTATCTCTATCACTTTTTACGTACCTCCGCGTGGGTTAGAGATGAGTTGGAGAATGATGTTGGATATCAACTTGAGAACTATGAATTTCTCCAAGGTTGGAGAAATATTTTTTTGGTGTTTATTGGGTTAAATCAATAGTTAAATCATGAATGTGAGGTAACGGGTAACGATCTGGAATAGTAATGCCATTAAGTCTTCTGTAATCTGCACAAGGTTTCCAATCATTTGGTTCTTGTTTAGGAACCAAATGTAAAGGAGATGCAATGTGAGAGTGTGAAGGTCTACATATACATGTTTTAACTAAAAATTCAAATACTGTTTTTGGTATTTTAAATTTAATTGGATCAAGACGACGAGGTTTAGAGAAAGGTAGTACTCCTTTTGTTTCGATTCTGTGAACCGTTTGGTGTTGCACTGGTTTAGTGTAATTTGGTTCACTAGTAAATGAAGGAAAATCAGTTAAAAGTATGAGGTGGGTTTTGTCGAAGGCTGAGGTATGCTCAGCCGCTCCAGTGTCCAGCGAAGGTCCCACTAACCCCCACCAAATAAAACACAATGATTTGTGTCCGCGGTAGCGATCTCGGCCTTAGGGCGACAGCGGTACTGGCGGTCCAGATTGGCGATCTACGGACAACTGATGCTGGTTGAGTGCATGCTGGCAGCTTTAGCTCTGGTTTTGTATGAACCGTTTGAGAAGTGAATGGGCTTATTCCGCGTTATGTGTTTTGTGTAGCGAACTTCTTCCATCTGTTGGTGCGCATGATTATCCAAGTTGCTGTTTGCGAAATTTGTATGTGCTTACCATGCCAGCTTGGTGTATGCGCATGTATGCATGTATGTATGTACATAGGGGTGCTTTGTGGTTGGTCTGTGTGTACGTCTGCCAGTATGTATGTACGTATATTTATATTTTGTACATATGTGCAGTTGTAAGGTGTATGCTAGGGTGATGTCGAGTATGTTATTGTAACGTAGGCGAAGCTACGTTACAGTCCCCCTCCCACTTCGGCGGACGACAAGTTGCGGTATTCTTCACCAGAGTACACTGTACACTGGCTCGGTCGGTATGTGTGGGTCGGTCTTGTTTTATTTTGTGAATTTTTTTTTGCATACAAATTCAGGTTTCTTATTGCTAACGTGTTTTTTTTTTAATAACCTTGTATGTGATTATAAATAGGTACAATGTTTAATTTTACAATGATATGAAAAAAAATTCGTAAGATAAATAAGTACAGTGTTTACTTTTACAATGATATGAAATTCATTCTCTGTAGCCGGGTAAACATCGGCTGATGGTTGGGTGACCCTTGGTTCGGTGGTGGTCTCCCGGGCTGAGTTGGTGATTGCTGCTGCTGGATTGGTGGTGATGGCGGCTGTCGTCGCTGCCTCGGCTGTGTGGTCAGATATGGCGAATTGCTGGCCGTATGGCTTGGGCACAATGTGGGCGAGCGGTGGGCCGTGATATATTTTAACGCTGAGG
Organism: Rhagoletis zephyria; assembly: GCF_001687245.7. NCBI lineage: Eukaryota > Metazoa > Arthropoda > Insecta > Diptera > Tephritidae > Rhagoletis > Rhagoletis zephyria. Next base: position 914 of record NW_016186467.1, on the reverse strand, counting down.
ATCCATGGTTTGTCTGATGGCCACGGTACGGCCTCAAATGGCGGTCGCCATGGTGAAGTCGGCCGTGGTTCGTCTGGTGGGATTGGTTGTCGCCAACGGCGTTTACGGATGGACGTGGCTGTCTCGGTATCGCCTGCTGCATGGCAGGATTGCGTGGGTAATGGCATTGTTGTAGTGTCCGATGATGCCGGAGTGTGATCTCGCGTTTGGCGGTGGTGCCTGGCCCGGTAATTTTGGAAAATCGCGCTTCGTGGATTTCCAAAGAATCGGCGCGTCTTTTGTTTTGCTTCTCATTCAGGTTCGTTCTTTCGGTTAAGCTGCACAGAACGGCCGTAGCATCGGCTCTCGGCGGTGGGCGGGAGTTCGGGGCTGATTATCAAGTGTCACGACAATGCCTTGTTGCGCCAAAAAGTCCATTCCCAATATCATTCTTTCGGCCAGATTAGGGATGACGACAACTAGTGTGCTTGTTGCTCGGCGATTATATTCAATTTTGACGGGATAGGAACGCGTACTTGCGACGCACGTTTGGTCTGCTAGTTGCACGTTTTGTTTGTCGGGTTGTGGCTGAATATGTCGCTGCTCCAAATGCTTGCGTAGGTATTCATTGATGTATGTTAACGTGGCTCCAGTATCGCTTAGGGCCTTCGACTAGGACGTTCGCAAAGAAGCGGTCATCACGACCTTGCCAGCCTGGTCGAGACGTGGTTGTTTTATCGGCGGGTGACTTGAGGGTGGCCGTTTTCTCCTTGCGACACAGGCAATTCCTGGAGAGGGTACCATCTCGTCCGCATCGAGAGCAGAATAGTCGCCTCGGGCCTCTACACCGAAATCGGTGGTGTCCGCGCTTTTTGCATCTCCAGCAGGTGTTCTTCCCATCGTATCGTTCGTCTGGAGTGGATAGGCAGTGTGCC
>NW_016186465.1:4404-4632 GCF_001687245.7 Rhagoletis zephyria | reverse complement strand
ACAATGCCGTTTTTTACCGTCAGTGCTGCTTCAGTGTTCGTTCCGTAATTTTTTTATGCACTCTAAAAACTGCATGTAAAACTGCTACTGAAAAGTGTTTATTTTCAAATAAAATCTGTGTATGTATACGCATAAGATGCTCAAGACTGGATTTTTGAACATGAGATGTTTAAAATACACACACCAAATGTTTATAATTGCAAACGTTTTTAACGCAAAAATACAGTC
>NW_016186465.1:0-4394 GCF_001687245.7 Rhagoletis zephyria | reverse complement strand
CTATTTAAGTTGATTAACAAATTTTACATACATTAAGAGAGGAAACTGGATACCTTTTTTAATATGCTTGAATTTAAACAAACATTTTTTAGAGCGAAGTTAATTTGGCAAAGATTTGTTTGTGTATTTCACTGACGAGATGACGGTATTCTATTGCAAGTTTTGTTTGATATGGAGGGAAAATTAATCGAGTGGGTACTGAATTATCCAGAATTATATAATTTGGCAATAATTGCCAATTGATCATTAGTAAAATAAGTCATCTTGGTTTCAATCAACTTCATTTTACTGAAAGTACCGGACGACATGCTACGGATGTGTGTGAATTGGTATCCCTGATCGATGCTGATTGGCAATGATACTGAACTGATACGGCACTGATTTGTGAAGATAGATCTTAACTTTTATTATTATTACCAATCGATTGCAACACATTATATGTACATACATATGTACTAGGGTAACAATTGTAATACACATTGTAAGGCTCCATGGCGTATACGTATCTTTCGGGAACGTTTTATACAATTCTAAATATGGATAGATGAAAAAGGAAAGCAAAAATAAAATTTGTTCTGTTTCCGGTAGCTATGTAGATGGAACGATGGATGATGCTACTGACACGGCTTCCAATCTTGAGTTGGAGTCATTGAGTTACGCATCAACTTCCAGTGAAGGGAAGGTGACACGATTTTTTCACCCCTCTTCAGTACAAAAATAATACTAGACACTTATTCAGTCTTTGTTTTCATTGCGCTCTAATAGCACGTGCCCACCATTAATTAATAATCTGCTTTATTCGACCACACCGCATTTTTCAATGTTTCTTTTTGCTTCCGTATTGTGCGGAGTGCGGATTTATAAACAGCGCACATATGAACATAAACAGATACATATTTACATTATCGATTTTGCGACATCATTTCATTAGCCTTTGAAAATACGCACCCGTAGTTAATTCATGTACTTGGGTGAAATGAAGCATGTATTAAATGTCGATCTATTTATAGTTTACAAGTTACGATATGAATAAAAAATTTGAGTTTAAGTGACTTAAAAAGCGTCTGAGTTAAAAAAGTTATAACTAAGTATCCTTATCTAAATACATATTATATTTACTGTGACGCCGATTTTATTACGTTGTCCAGTTTTTTCTAAAATATTTAGCCTTGATTTGGTTTCACTTACAACCAACTTTGAAAAGTTTTAGGGTTAATGAGAAGTTACTGACTTCATATACCTACTTACATATGCATATTAGACCGTATTGTCTTATAAATAAGCAAGCAAAAAAGTTCGCGGTACATCCCTTAGTCTAAAGTATCTTTGCAGGGCAATTTCGAAAAAAGTTTTTTCTGTCGAACCTAGGAGTTGCTTTTTACATTTTTGAATGACACCTTCATCTATACATATAATAAAATTAAAACAATCCGATGTCTTCATTTAGAGCAACAGAAGCCAAATCAACAATTTTTAGAATTTTTCTCTGTCTGCCTGTATGTTTGTACGCGCATCACTCGAAAATTAATGCATGGAATCGAATGCAGTTTTCAACGATGTATTACTAGAGGTCTAACTTAAAATATAGAAGAAAAAATTAGAGAGTTGCAACCTGTTGGAAAATTTAACTTTAGGTAAATTTATACGATAAGGTAAATATTGCAATATGGCTGTCAAAAGAAAGAGGTTTACGAAGGCTTACAGCTGCAAATATTTTTGTGGAAGGTTGCCACCTGTTTACAAATTTGGATCCAATTAAATTAATAAGATAAATTAAATATTGCAATATGGGGATCAAGCGAAAAATCTTAGGAATTTTTACTGCCGAAAATATTTTTCAGAAGGGTTGCCACCTGTTTGAAAAATTGTATTGGATTAAATTGATAAAATAAATAAAATATTACAATACGGATATTAAACAACAAAAAAATACCTTTAAGATACGCCGGGTATTTGCTAGTACACAATAAAATATTTTTTTTTTTTAGTTTGGCCCTACAATTACCACGCCCATTGCGAGAGGATTCTTGGATTTAAAAACAATGTTGCGGAAGAAATGTTTTTAGCGAAAGGACTTTCTGCCAAAATCGACAATAAAATCTTTATTTTGTAAACTTTAGTCTTAAAATTGCCACGCCAATTTCTAGGGGTTTGTCGCATTAAGCAAAAATTTTCCCGAACAACCATTTTTACTGGATGGGTATTCTACCGGAATCCGCAATAAAATTTATGTACATTTTTGCAAAAACACATTTTTGACACCTAGCCTATATAAAGTATATAACGAGGCATAATTTCTAAGTCAATTATGGAGATTAGAAAAATATTGTCATAATTTTGCAATTACTACTCATCTCCGTAAAATATAGCAGAACACAGTTAAAAATTAAAAAAAAAGTTAGCCTTTTTATAACTTCTTTTTAGTAGGCTATAGCTTTTCTGGCAATTTTTTTTAAGCTAATATGTATTGCTTTTTTATTTACAACCTTCCGGCAACGCCGTTCGTGGAAACTATTTTTTATATACATACATACATATCAGTGTTGTTGCGAATATTATTCCGAAATAAAAGTCCTTTCCGCTTATCCCAATTAAACAAGTTTGGTATCAAATAAAAGAGGACTTACAAAACTTGAAAACTGATATGTCTAAACGAGGAAAGTCACATATTGAAAAATATTTCAATAAAAAATGTTAATTAATTACTATAGAACAAACCTTGTGTCAGGTATATGAATTTCTTTAGTATTGAATTATAAAAACATATAAATATTATTTCTGTTTAAAAGCTATTTTAGTCCTCTTTGTTTGTTTATTATCCGGAAAGGTCTTTTATTTCTGAATAATATTCGCAACAACCCTGATACATACATACATGTTTCGTAGCGAGGATTGTACTTTTTGAAGGCAAAATTAGTTTGAAGCTTTTATTGCTTTTTTTGCTTCTTGTAACTTTTTAAAAGTATTTATTTATGGATATACATACATACACAATGGGCCGGATTCTTGTTTTCAAAATTTAATATTTTCGATTCGTACGAAAACAGGAATACGACTCAATGTGTTACATATGTATGTACATATATACATATATGTATATATTTTTTTACATTCAAAAATTATAGTTATAAGTCACTGAAAATCTATGCCTAATTTTAAGCTACCGATTAATCGATGACGGCTATTGTTACTTAGTTATTTTTGTTTATTTATTTTTAAGTATTTATTCATCTCCTACATCCATTGAAACGGTCGTTTTTTTATGTCATAATCACCGTTGTGCACTAATAAATCTGTCTAATAAATGAAATGAAAGAAAAAAAAAAAAAAAAAATACAAATTTCACTGATGCTTTCACCTCGAGAATTTTTTGAGCCACAGTCAATTGCGGCAAACACAAACGAAAACAAATGTTCGTTTCGTTATTTGATTTTACACTAATTTGCCACTGTTTTGTTTCTGCTTTGAATTTAATACGAATCTCAAAAGACGTTAAGCTTCGTCCTGTGTTATGCACCGACTGACCGCTGCGGAGTGCAGCAGGTGTTTTAATAAATTGAATTGAAATTCGAGGCCAATGTCGACAGCAGCGCTTGCGTTGTTTCGTTTGCAGTGGGCGTTCTTATCACTTTTTGTTGTTGTTATTTTCATTCTGCTGTATCAGGTAAAAAATTTACACACGCTCATGCTGTTTTCGTTGCAACAATCGCTGTACAAACAATCCGCTGTCGAAACTCAGTTTGGTCTGTATGGGCCGGAAATGCGCAGTAAACTGAAATCAGCGCACGCTGTGTGGCGGCGTTGGAGTCTTTAATTGAGACTGCAACAGTCGGCACCCAACAAGGTAGATAGTACAGCCGGATGTTGTCTGCCATGTAAGTAGATATGTAACTAGCAACATGTTGGTAAAGGAATATGTGGCAAGCAACATGTTGCTATGTTGAATTATAATTACAAGTACATATATATAGGGTTTTTCAATAGGGGCGGCAAAGGTGAAATGGGAAAAAAACACGCAGTGCTTGAGATATTAATTCTTTTTTGTTTAAAGATGGCCATGTACGTGCGACCGGCGGCCGCTGTACCTGAGGGGTTAGACGTGCGCTCTACCACTTCGTAGGACTTAGGGTAGGGTTCGATCCCTTGTCCCAGAACATGTAAATTAAACAAGTTTTTTCTGACAGCGATCGCTCCTCGGCTGGCAATGGAAAAGCTTCGAGTGTATTTCTTGAAAAAGCTTTTCATAAAAATCATATGCCTTTCTGAGGCGGCGTAAAATTGTATGTCCTTCCATTTGAGTTTTAACATCAAGATGTATATCATAAATTGGAAGAGCTCAGCTAAGCACTTAACAAAAGTGTAAAGAGCCTTATAGCCCAGTTATTCATACTTAG
>NW_016186464.1:0-4624 GCF_001687245.7 Rhagoletis zephyria | reverse complement strand
AAATAAGTTATCTAAGATTCAAATATTCTACTTTGGAAGTAAGCGCTTGATTAGTGCATAGACTAGTCAGGAACCATTATCGTAAGGCTGCTGAACGGAAGGAAATGCAAGAATTTTATCATAATTTTTAAGGTTTTTTTAGAATCTTTGCAAGTTTTACATAAAATTTTTTAAACAAAATAAACATTCCTATTCAATTAAATGATAGTTTGATTTGCACACAACCCCAAAAACAGCGAATAATTACGTTGCCGAAACCCGTTATGTAAAAGAATTAAAATTTAATTCAAATTAAGAAAAAAATTTTTCAAAAAAAAATATTTGCTTTCGTAAAAGTACGCAATATTATAATTATTTTTATTTAAAAAAAATCATCAATCCTAATACAGAAGTTTTTTTGTTTTTCCCTAAGCCGAATTTTATAGCTTGATATCGATAGCAACAACTTTGTTTTTTGTTATATAAGTCATTCCTATGGTGAAGGAGTGTCGCTTGTGCAAGTCTATAGACTATAAATAGCCTAAAACAACGACTGTTCATCAACGATTTTAATTTTATTAAATTTTTAAATTTAAATTTTAAATTTTTTTCGAATTGCAATTTTTATTCAACTTTTGACAGCCGCACCCAAATGTCTTAATAACTTTACTTTTCTCACTCTTCCCTGTCAAGTTGACACTTCACGTAGAAGTTTTCCTCACATAAATTTTTCTGCTTGTAAATACCTCAACTCAGCACATATTTTTTATTTATTTTTTTTTCGTTTCATGCTGCGTGACAATTTAATTAGATTTTCTTACGATTGCATACAGCGCACGTGGCATGCCGTCTTCAATGCTTGGCAAAAACAGTATAATAGCAATAACAATAACAATAAATATAAAAATTGCAATAAAAAGCAAAAAATGTTCCGCAAAAAAAAACCAAGTAGAAAAAATGCCGGCAACAGCCAAGAACCAATAATTCCGTGCACAATACTTTTGCTAAGCGAAAAATATGCGATGCTTTTGTCATAATTTCATGCTTTACGATTGCAGTTGCAATAAAAACAATACTGGGAAAAAAACAACAACAACAATCACGAAAAATTAAATTAAAACACTGCGACAGCTAGGGAGGGGATCGTATGCAGTGAAAAACTGAGAGACTTGCAGAATTTAATTATTTGGTTGAAAAATAAAAACAAAAAAAAAATATATATCAACAAACTGCGAAAAAGTGCTTGCGTAAAATATGCCACAGTTTTAATTGTAGCTGAAATTGCTTTTATGGTTATAAAAATAAATGAAATGATTTCATTTATGCCGACAAGTTAAATGCGATTGTTAAATTTAATGTCATAATATAGTTAATTGCTCTTTTTTTGTGTATTTAAAATTTATTCAGTTTTGCAGCGCATGTGCAAATGTTTAAACAGGAATATGACAAATGGAAAATTGTTGCGGAACAATTGTCAATTATGGTTAAATTTTTTTTTCATAAATAAGTCTGCTTTAACTCATTGCTTTGCTTTGTACGCTTTTGTAGTATTCTTAAAAAGATATAATTTAATTCAGTTTACATATTTTATGAATTTTTTTTTTGTCTCTTATTCAACATACATGCATACATATTTATTTGTGCACCTCCCTCCAATACATTTTTTGTTTTTACGATTCACGATTTACTCGAAAACTTATGCATATTTGCAATTTGTCCACTGTAATTGGCCGTTTTGCGCATTTTAGTGAACCCAAAAGTCGCTTTAAAAAGTGCTTAAGTACACTAAGTGGCCAAGTCCTTTATGGTTGTTATCCTATTATTGTGTTCCATTCCACGTAAATTCCCTTAAGTGCTAATGAATGCTAGTCGCATTACTATATTGAAACCTATAAAAAATAAAAACGTGTCAACGAAGACAGCGGAGTTCAAACGGAGTCAATAAACTTGAAACTAAATTTTTTTAAACTACGGAACTAACTTTTTACAATATGTTAGTCTTCCGTTATGAGAAGAGGAAGTACGGTTAAAGCATAGATAAAATTTTGGCGCCGTGAATTAAAAATTTGTCTGATGCCGAGAAATGCACAAATACTCCAGCATCATTTTTTGTCGTAATTCCTGAAAGCTACCAATGTTTACTTATTTCGCTATGTTCCCGTTAATAGCCAATCCGTAAAACGCGACTGTGACAAGTCACCTAAAATTTATAATTACGTCGAGGGCGGGCGCTGGTAAAAGATGCTGGATAAGCCAGAAAAAATTAAGCCGACTTTCCACTGGACCAATTTTGTCATACCGTAAGGGAACTACCAGGGCATATATATCACTTTGGAAGTACACAGAGTAGAGATGCCGATTTTAAATCGATTAAATCGAAGATCGATTATTCGACCCATCCGATTCCATTTTTCGAAGATTTTTTAGTTCCAACTCGATCCGTGAATCGATCCAAAAAACTCAAGAAGCATTAGATTTTTCTTCAAGTGATGTATATTCTTAGCAACTCCAAACAAATAAACAATTCAAAAAAAATTTAACAATTTTCCTAAGAAGGACCAAGAATTATCTCAATTTTTATTTTTCTTTTGAGAAGTATTTACTGCTTTTAGCTGCCTAATAGCTTTTGAATAAATCTGGGTATTGAAACCGTTATACACAATGTAGGTTTTAAAAATTACTTACAATGAATGTTTGTAATTTCAATGTTGCTCAGATGTTGTTGTTTTAGCGGCGCTAATAAGCCCCGCCTGGGACAGTTCGTCCATCAGTCCTTGTCGCCAAGTTCAACTAACGGTAGGTCCAAGAAACGAGCTGTTACGACGGCGTCGGACCAAACGGAGGGGGTGTTAGCTGAGTGGGACTGACCTAACCGCGTCTAGTTCGGCGAACGCCCATCAATGTTGGTCAGGTGGCAGTTTTTTGTTTATTTTTAAAAATTAAGTAAAAGACGTTTTCGGACAATATATGAATCGATCATGAGAGATCAGTTCTTTTTTTACAATTTCTTCCTCATCGATTAAATTTGTTTCGATTCAAATCGATTCAAATTTTGTTTTTTATTTCGATCTGGCATGCCTAATACAGAGTTGGCAAAAAAATATGATAGTTTCCGATGTTGTCTGAAAATGCACAAAGATAAATACGAAGAAATATTGTGGGTGCCTTTCTGAGGGTCCAGACATCTCTTACTCTTACCTAACACAAAATCTATCATCGATTCAACCAGGTAGCAATCAGAGTCTATAAGCGAGTAGAGTTCAGGAGTTTTTTTTTTTATTGCTGTAGAGTATTTAGTAAACCATTATTTCCTTGGCTGAAGTGATACTACAAACATATATAAAATGTTAAGTTCCCTGGGACTGATCGCTTGCTTAACCCTAATACCGGGTCATGGCCTACACATTATGGCATATTTACGTATGGCTCTAAAACAAACAGAAGGCTAGGTTCTGGTGTCAATATCGAATGTCAGAGTCCTGACTTGTCTTTTGAACAATAATTCTCAGTATTTTCAGACGAAGTATTTGGGCTCCTCAAAGCCATGGACTTCCTCTTCTTCTTATTCGGTTATACAACTATTCCTCGGTCTGGGCCTCGACTTAGTACTTACTGACAGCGCAGGCACAGAAATGCCTCGTGCCTGACTGTGATCGGAATATATATGTACAAAGACAAACGCCGCCTTTGCAGATATTAGGTTTGAGTCTTTACACCTAACTCAATTTATTCGTAGGTCGCGTATAATTAAAACAGATGAATGGTAACACGAAACCAATACAATTAAGGATAAAGTCTGAGTGCTACATATTTAAATTTCGAAATAAAAAACCTAAAATTAAGCGGAGAAACGTGCCACCAACAAACGAAATCTAATCATTTATTTTAAGAAAATTAACAACAGCGCTTTGTAATTTTGCGGTTCAATGATAATTAGCTTACAATTTTTTCCAAAATACATATAAAAAAAGTAGTCCACAAGCAGTCAGTGCTGACGCTAATTTCAGAAAATGACAAAAACATAAAAGAAGAATCAGATAGCTGAATGAAAGCGCCACAACGGCACTAATCAAACTTGTTGTCAAGGAAGTAAGACGAAGGAAACCATCGCTGTAAAAATAAAGCGCAACAACAAAAAACTGTGGCGAATATAAAAATTTCTAAAGAATTTTTCAAACTAATTAAAAGTTAAATTTGGTACATTTTTTTTCAACAGAAATTCGCCAAAAACGTGAGCGACACATGCTCCAAGGGTACTGCATTAATAAAAGAAGGATCCCAAAACCAAAACATTCACACACTTACTTAGCAATTCGACTTCATTAGCTAAGCTGACTGGATGTGATGAAAAGAAAAATCCGCAGAAAATTAAAAGCCAAAGCACAAGCAGACGNGTTTACAGTGTTGTGACACGGACCCTAAATATCGATGATTAAGCAGCAGCAATAAAAGCAGAAGTGACGAGTAATGACAAAATGCAGAGTTTTCGCATAGAAACAGCGGGGGAACAGTGCAAACAAGCTGTAACAAAATTAGAGCAATGACAAGCGAAAATAAAATAAGTAAAGGGAAATAATTTGAAAGTGTGGCAAATGCAAAAAAAAAATTGTCACAAGAAAAGCTGCATAAAATTCGTCACGAATAT
>NW_016186463.1:2994-4624 GCF_001687245.7 Rhagoletis zephyria | reverse complement strand
GTGGAAAACCCGCAACTTTTTTTGGTGATGCAGTCTAATGTACATATTTTTTTCGTGTCTATTTTATTGTCTGCTTGTTTTATTGTCTTTACTCGCTTTCAATATGAACAGCACATATAAAGTAGTACAAGTGCATTCGGATGAGTGGGTGAGTGCGGCTGCACGGACAGTTGATTGCGCTTCATACATATGGATCTGGGTTCGGTGGGTTGGGCTGCACGTTCGGTTCGTTGGCGTGGGTGGGGCACGCACAAAGACACGAACAAAATAAAAGTAAGAAGAAAACTATTTTCATAAAGTTAAATACTCCAAAAAATATGTGAGTGGTATTGAAAGTATTCAGCAATTTTTTTGCTGTTACCACTTTGCAGACTCCACAATTTCGCTCGCTGCATAAATATAGTGAAATGTTTCTTCAGTTTTTTTTCATGCCACTTTTCCTTTGCTCCTGACATTTTTCGGCAGCGCACTTGGAGTGGTGTAAATGACTTGACGCTGAAATTATTACACCAGCTGACGAAGATGCCAGCGATAATGATAGTGATGATAATGATAACGATACTAAGGATCAGTTTTTCGTGTTGAAAGCTGTGGATAGCAGCGCGTGCAAATTAGTTTTTTCCCCCATGCTAGAACACAAAAAGGTAAGTTGGCCACAAACATAAAAGAAGCCCAGTCAGCAAGGTAGTTAACGTCGTCAGCTACTGCGCGGCTGGCATGCCTTCTAGCAGCGTTCAAATATGTATATGTATGTACTTTTCCAGCAGCCAACTAAAGGATGCTATTTATATGCAAGAGGAAGTAGGCGGCGCACAAGGAAGTAGTTGCGTGGCTGTCGCAATGCTATGATACCGCAACTTTGGGCGACGCTTCATCGCAGCATGGAGACATGCATCCGTCCGTTCATCGCACTGAGAATTATCACCGACATTTCCGCTCTGGTCTAGATGACAAAAATGACAAAGCATCGCAACGCGCACATGTAGCGCAGCAACCCGGCTGGTGTGGCCACAGTTTGCAATGTATCTATAGTGTTAGATATTTCAACGGGTTATGACGGAAATGGCGTTGCTACGCGCGCGCTATATGCACTCGAGAGAGGAGCAATGATATGTAGTGCTAGTGTGTGCATAGAAAAATTTACCACTGTCGTCTTTGACGTCGCCACCGCCGCCATCGCCACAACCACCATTGCCAGAAAGGAAGCAAAGCAGAAAATTAATTCCTGCTGCTCGAAATGAATGACTAGAATGTTTAGAAAAGCCTGGAGTCCCCTTTTCTCCAGCAATTGAGTTTTCGATGCAGTAGATGTAATTATAGAGGAAGAAAGAAAGGCAACAAGCAAAAAAAGGAAGACGCAGAAAAGTAAGAAACAAAAAAGAAAAAAAAAATAGTTATAAGCACAAAAAAGATAATAATAATTTCCTTTCATTACTTTTGGTAGGTGAGTATGAGCGGAAGAAGCTATGCATTAGACCATAAGCTGCGCGGTAAAGTGGCAACATTTGTTGCTAAAACAATAATAAAGCAACAACAAAGGAGATGATAACTCTGTAGAGCCATATAAAACCTGCAGTCAGCAGATGAAAAGCGTGTAATCAAAAGAGATAAAAGAAATACCTAAATAATA
>NW_016186463.1:0-2909 GCF_001687245.7 Rhagoletis zephyria | reverse complement strand
TGTATGTATGTACTTTTCCAGCAGCCAACTAAAGGATGCTATTTATATGCAAGAGGAAGTAGGCGGCGCACAAGGAAGTAGTTGCGTGGCTGTCGCAATGCTATGATACCGCAACTTTGGGCGACGTTTCATCGCAGCATGGAGACATGCATCCGTCCGTTCATCGCACTGAGAATTATCACCGACATTTCCGCTCTGGTCTAGATGACAAAAATGACAAAGCATCGCAACGCGCACATGTAGCGCAGCAACCCGGCTGGTGTGGCCACAGTTTGCAATGTATCTATAGTGTTAGATATTTCAACGGGTTATGACGGAAATGGCGTTGCTACGCGCGCGCTATATGCACTCGAGAGAGGAGCAATGATATGTAGTGCTAGTGTGTGCATAGAAAAATTTACCACTGTCGTCTTTGACGTCGCCACCGCCGCCATCGCCACAACCACCATTGCCAGAAAGGAAGCAAAGCAGAAAATTAATTCCTGCTGCTCGAAATGAATGACTAGAATGTTTAGAAAAGCCTGGAGTCCCCTTTTCTCCAGCAATTGAGTTTTCGATGCAGTAGATGTAATTATAGAGGAAGAAAGAAAGGCAACAAGCAAAAAAAGGAAGACGCAGAAAAGTAAGAAACAAAAAAGAAAAAAAAAATAGTTATAAGCACAAAAAAGATAATAATAATTTCCTTTCATTACTTTTGGTAGGTGAGTATGAGCGGAAGAAGCTATGCATTAGACCATAAGCTGCGCGGTAAAGTGGCAACATTTGTTGCTAAAACAATAATAAAGCAACAACAAAGGAGATGATAACTCTGTAGAGCCATATAAAACCTGCAGTCAGCAGATGAAAAGCGTGTAATCAAAAGAGATAAAAGAAATACCTAAATAATACATATGAAAAAAAGTTACTTGTGGCAAAATTAAATTTGCTGATGAGTTGAGTTTAGCGTTTTTTTCTTGGTAGGCATATGGATATGTACGTAGAATATATGAATGTATGTACACACGTATACTAGGGTACCCCAGATTTCTTTTTTGGCCAAATGAGATTTGCATACAATTTAATTTGTTGTCCTATTTGCCTAAGTAAGCGTTTAAAGCATAAATCGGGAGGCCTACAGCGCAAACACTGAGCATCCTGTGCCCTTCAATAATGAACTCACCACCCAGCATGCAGTACCTCGTGTGACTGCGGCGGATGGACACAGTTACACCTCGATTATCTGCGGTATGGTCAAGGGCTTTACCAGTACAAATCTCTTTAAAGTCACCCACCATGTTCAACGTAACGATCGTCATCTGGGCACCTCAAAGTACAGCCAGGATCACAAATACTTCGTGAAGTTGGAAAAAAATATGCCATGGCGAGTGCTCACAACCGAGCAAACTGGTCGAACCTTATTGAGGGTAGTCTTGCTTCTCAACCAAGAAGCTCGCTGTGCGAGGAGCGACAACAAGTTCAACTATGTCTTCGGTAAGATCAAAGTCTTCACACCGACACTGAAACTCTAGTCAACTTAGCGGAATTCATAGTGAATTATTTATATGGAATTTTGTAAAAGATATTTCTCGTATACTGCTGTTTGTGGTTACATTGAAAGAGGGCCTTAAGGGGTATAGAGTAAAGAGAGTGGCAGCAAGACGGACGCTCAATTGAAGATTCGGATTCAATGCTACCAAACTTCTGCGCACTTACGCGAATAATTTTCATTCTTGAAATATCCTCATGATTAGATTTAAGGTGCTAAAAGTTAGCCCCGCGAAAGGAGGATAGCTGGGGAAAGAGATGCTGAAGTAATTTTAACTCCTTGGCGAACAAAACAATTGCTGCAGTAGGAAGGACTTTTTTCATAATGGTCACGAGCAGACCGGTTGTCCTTAAAAGCTCTCTTGGTGGCCTAAGATGTGCCTGTTACCAAAATGATTTTACAATTTTGTGCGCTTTGTGTAAGAAGTTTTTAGTTCAACCTTCGCGGTTCATCAAAAAAACGGATTTGAACTGGTTAATAAACAAAAATCGAGTCTGAACGAAACCCAATTTTGACTATTTGCAAAAGGGTAAACGAATTTTGATTGGCTATTCCAATTACCGTTTAAAAATAATAATTGTAATATGAGCGGAAAAATAAAAATCAAAAATTAACGATAACTTTTGATTGAAAAACAAAAATCTAAAAATAACGTTTATTCGGGATCGAAAAAATAAAAGTCATAAATTAACGGTAAAATTTGACGGCAAAAATAGAAAAAAACTTCAAAAGTTAAATTAAGAATTTTTTTACATCTTAAAATTATAATCGCTATGGCCTCAGATTTAATTGCTCATTAAATAGTCTAGTAAAAATCGAGTTTCACACAAAGAACGGTAAAGCTTCTTTCCATTTATTTGAATTGATCAATAAATAGAACTATATGGCAAAATTTAAATAAAATCAAAGCATCGATTAATCGATTTTCCAAATAACTTGTCAAATAACTACATATACTAAAGCATAATTTCACCAGCGTAAGTGTTAACTATAACTTCCGTTTCAATAGGTAAAATTTAATATAAAAAATATTACTACCACATGGTCCGAATTGCTGCGTTAAATTCTTTAATAGTGGCCCCAACTTTCTCATCCTTCCTTTTCTTGCGTCCACTTTGCTGTAGATAGCTTCATCCCATCATTCATTTGGCTATCCATTCAGCCATGGCTACGTTAAGAACTTTTTGTCTGCATTTTTTTCCGAGACTTTTCTAGATACTAATTTATTTTTTCCTGCAGCATTTTCGAAATATGAAAGAGTAGATGTCGCACACACGTGTGCGTATTTTTTCTGCCTTCTCTTCTTCTTGTTCTACCTCTTATTTTAGCCCGACACAACGGCCAACCAAGGCAGCTGATGTTGCAGAAAACTTAGAGCGATGGC